>NW_028318042.1:2345000-2520000 GCF_062004578.1 Staurois parvus | reverse complement strand
GATTCTGTTCGGTTCCAGCTGATGGTCACTGCAGCACCCTCTTATACACACAGCCATTTTTAACGAAGGAACGTGTGCGTTTTGATTGTACACTTGCTACCTGCGCCGCCATTTGCGGCCGTGGCTGTCAATCACTGGGTCCCGCCCAGTGGTTACTCGCCGGTGCCCGGTGATTACCGAACATCTCCGATGGGGAGGTGAACTGTTTGTAAAAAAAACAGTTCTCCTCCCTGTCAGTGTACACTGCTTTTTATGGCTGTGTGCTTACCTTGAAGCAGACACACATCCCAAAGTAAAACAGCACACAGTTAACCCTTTGATTGCCCCAGATGTTAACCCCTTCCTGCCCAGTGCCATTAGTACAGTGTCAGTGCTTTTTATTAGCACTGATCACTGTATTGGTGTCACTGGGGATGTCCGTGACACCAAGTCAGTTCTCCAGTGTCAGAATTCCCGTCGCAGTTCCACAGTTCCGCTATAAGTTGCTGATCACCGCCATTACTTGTTAAAAAAAAGAAAATCCTGGTGTATATATACCGCCATTTGTAAACGCTATAACTTTCACGTAAACCAATTCATTTACATGTATTTAAATTTTTTTTACTGGACTTGTTTAACCTCTTGCCGACCGCGCATAGCCGAATGACGGCTTCACTGCGGCCGGCCAGTTCTGGGTGGACGTCATATGATGTCCTCCCAGAACGCGCTCTCCTGCGCGCCCCAGGGGGCGCGCACCCGGCGATCTCCGTGATCGCTGTGTCCTACGAACACAGCTGATCACGTGATGTGGTAAAAGGCCAATCACAGCGGCCTTTTACCACCTGATCAGCGGTGTCCAATGACACGCTGATCAGAGGGAAATGCAAGTGCCGGTTCTCGGCTGCACTTTCCTCACACTGTCAGATCGTGAGGAAAGTACTGCCGAGAACCAGCAGTTGTCAGAGCGGGGATCGGCACCGATCATCAGGGCACTGATGATCAGTGCCCTGATGATCGGTGCCCAGCAGTGCCACCCGCAAGTTCCGCCCAGCAGTGCCACCCGCAAGTTCCGCCCAGCAGTGCCCAGCAGTGCACCCACCTGTGCCCAGCAGTGCACCCACCTGTGCCACTCTGCAGTGCCACCTACCTGTGCCCAGAAGTGCCACCTACATGTGCCTAGCAGTGCCACCCACCTGTGCCCACCCACCTGTGCCCACCAGTGCCACCCACCTGTGCCCACCCACCAGTGCTGCCCACCAGTGCCACCCACCAGTGCAGCCCAGCAGTGCTGCCAGTCAGTGCCACCAGTCAGTGCCCAGGGGTTGTGCCAGTCAGTGCCGCCAGTCAGTGCCCAGCAGTGATGCCAGTCAGTGCCGTCTATCAGTACCCATCATCAGTGTCACCTATCAGTGCTGCCTATCAGTGCTGCATATTAGTGCCGCCTATCCGTGACACCTCATTAGTGCTGTCTATCAGTGCCGCCTATCCGTGACACCTCATTAGTACTGCCTATCAGTGCCCTTTAGTGCTGCCTATCAGTGCCCATCAGTGCCGCCTATCAGTGCCCATCAGTGCTGCCTCATCAACGCACATCAGTGAAGGAGAAAAAATGCCTGTTTGAAAAATTTTATAATAGAAACAAAGAAACTTTTTTTTTTTTAAATTTTTTGCACTTTTTTATTTATAGCGCAAAAAGTAAAGCGCCCAGCGGGGAGTAAATACCACCAAAAGAAAGCTCTATTTGTGAGGAAAAAATGATCAAAATTTCATATGGGTACAATGTTGCATGACCACGCAATTGTCAATCAAAGTGCGGCAGCACTGAAAGCTGAAAATTGGCCTGGTAAGGAAGGGGGTATAAGTGCCCGGTAGGCAAGTGTTTAAGTACTCGGTAACTGCACTATAGCTGAACGCCGGCTACAGCGCGGTTACTCAGTTCTGGGAGGGCGTCATATGATGTCCAAACAGAATGCGCCACCCTGCACGCCCCCATAGACACGTACCTGGTGATCTCTGTGATCGCCGTGTCTTATAGACATAGCTGATCACGTGATGTGGTAAAAGGTCAATCACAGTGGCCTTTTACCACATGATATCAGCTGTGTCCAATGACATAATGATACAGTTGCTGGTTACACTGTTCAACAAATTTTTATTTTTTACCAGTTTTGGAAACAAAAGGATCCATTTCTTAATGAATTTCACATTCTGAGTTCAAATATAACAATGAAATTTGTCAATTGGCTCTAGTTTTTCTGTAAACGGAAAGTTTTCAACTATAGGCGTAATGACTACATAATGCACAATAATTGTATAGATAGATGTCTTTCCACAAATATAAAGCAAGTGATATTGACTACATAACAAAGCCTAAATGGCATAATATATTGCATAGGATTACCAAGAAAAATTATAGCCATAAGCTAAGTTGAATCATTTTAATACTTAGGATTCTCACTAGTTTTGTCTTCAGTTTGTGTCGGTTTTGCTTCTCTTGGCTTTTCTCTTGTATTCGAGGAAAGGGCTATCTCTTACAACTGCACGTGACTACACGCTTCAGGTTCTTCCTCACTTGACTCAACCACGAAGGATTCTGGTGCTTTAGGAATTGGTAGCCCCTCTCCATGAGGAACTGGACGTATTGCCGATGGAATATTTGGATAGTGCACAGATAACTTTTTCTTTTCCTTTTTAGCCCTTTTACAATTGGAGGCACCATACAAAAGTAACAATTACTAACATGATCTGTTGGCTCTCTCCAAATCATTGGCACTGCGAAAGGCATACAGTTGCAAGAAAAAGTATGTGAACCCCTTGGGATTACGTGGAGTTTTGAATGAATTGGGCATAAAATGTGCTCTGAACGTCATCTAAGTCACAACAATAGAAGAACACAGTCTGCTGAACATAATACTACACAAACATTAGATGTTGCCATGGTTTAATTGCACATAACATGTAAACATTCACAGTGCAGGAGGAAAAAGTATGTGAACCTTTGGACTTAATAACTGGTTGACCCTCCTTTGGCAGCAATAACCTCAACCAAACGTTTCCTGTAGTTGCAGATCAGACCTGCACAACGATCTGGAGTAATTTTGGACCACTCCTCTTCACAAAACTGTTTCAGTGTAGCAATATTCTTGGGATGTCTGGTGTGAATCGCTCTCTTAAGGTCATGCCACAGCATTTCAATCGGGTTGAGGTCAGGACTCTGACTGGGCCACTCCAGAAGGCGTATTCTGTGCTGCTGCAGCCATTGTTTTGTTGCATTACTTGTATGCTTTGGGTCATTGTCCTGTTGCATCACCCATCCTCTGCGGAGCTTCAGTTGGCGGACAGATGGTCGTACGTTTTCCTGCAAAATGTCTTGATAAACTCTGGAATTCATTTTCCCATCAATGACAACAATCCGTCCAGGTCCTGAGGCAGCAAAGCAGCCCCAAACCATGATGCTCCCTCCGCCATGTTTTACAGTGGGGATGAGGTTTTGATGTTGGTGTGCTGTGCCTTTTTTTCTCCACACATAGTGTTGTGTGTTCTTCCCAAACAACTCAATCTTGGTTTCATCTGTCCACAGTATATTTTGCCAGTAGTGCTGTGGAACATCCAGGTGCTCTTTTGCAAACTTCAAACGAGCTGCAATATTCTTTTTGGACAGCAATGGCTTCCTCCGTGGTGTCCTCCCATGTACTCCATTCTTGTTTAATGTTTTCCTTATTGTAGATGTGTCAACAAAAATGTTAGCATGTGCCAGAGATTTCTGTAGGTCTTTAGCCGACACTCTGGGATTCTTCTTTACCTCATGCAGCATTCTGCGCTGTGCTCTTGCAGTCATTTTTACAGGACGACCACGCCTACGGAGAGTAGCAACAGTGCTAAACTTTCTCCATTTGTACACAGTCTGTCTTACCGTGGACACATGAACATCAAGGCTTTTGGAGATACTTTTGTAACCCTTTCCAGCTTCATGCAAGTCAACAATTCTTGATCGTAGGTCTTCTGAGAGCTCTTTTCTGCGAGGCATGGTTCACATCAGACAGTGCTTCTTGAAACCAGTAAACCCAAAACAGGTGTGTGTTTTTTAAGGGCAGGACAGCTGTCAGCAACACATCCAATATCATCACACTGATTGGAGTCAAGGTTGGCTCACTCCTGGCTCCAGTTAGCTCTGGGAGAAGTCATTAAGCTAGGACCTCACATACTTTTTCCTCCCTGCACTGTGAATGTTTACATGTTATGTGCAATTAAACCATGGCAACATCTAATGTTTGTGTAGTATTATGTTCAGCAGACTGTGTTCTTCTATTGTTGTGACTTAGATGACGTTCAGAGCACATTTTATGCCCAATTCATGCAAAACTCCACGTAATCCCAAGGGGTTCACATACTTTTTCTTGCAACTGTAGATGCCTTTTTTCCATTCAACCATTGCTCCAGTGCCGTCCCACAAGAATTGCAGCATATATGTGGTGCCCAGCTCTTGTCCTGGTCTCCTATCTTGCAGCCAAAATACAAGTTGTAGGCTTTCTTAATCATTCCTGTTATCCTCCTTTTTTGTGAGATAAAAGTTATTTCACCGCAGATATAGCAGAAATTATCTGCTTTATTCACACAAGTTCGAGGCATTACTGAGTAGCCTATATAAGCATAAAACGAAATGTAAAGGCGCTGTGGAACTACAATCAGCTACAGATACTGCAGCTTTTATGCAGTGAAGTGATGCAATTAAAGGCTAATATTGCATCATCTCAGTATACATGCAATTTTCTATTGGTCACCAGTATCAATTGCGCAATATGCAGCTGAAGTTGCATCATAATTTTGAATGGCTTACGTCATTAGATGGGTTAATATATCATGGAAACTAGAGCCAATCAACATTTTTTAGGGTCATTTTCGTTTTCAGCACCCCAAAATTATGTAAGATTAGCTAATTTTATGCCCAAAACTTTTTACCTGTTGAACAGTGTTATCGGTAGCACTTTCTTCTTGCTGTCACAGCATAAGGAAAGTACTGCTTATAAACAGCAGCTGTCACAGAGGAGATCGGCACTGATCATCAGGGCACTGATGATCAGTGCCCTGCAGTGCCGCCCAGCAGTGCCTCCCAGCAGTGTCACCAAGCAGTGCCCCCCATCAGTGCCGCCCATCAGTGGCGCCTATCAGTGCCCAACAGTGCCTCCAGTCAGTGCCATCAGTCAGTGCTGTCATTCAGTGCCATCAGTCAGTGCCGCCTGTTAGTGTCGTCCATAAATGCCGCCTATCAGTGCAGCATCATCATTGCCTACTCTTCAATGCCAACCAGTGCCACCTCATCAGTGTTGCCTATCCGTGCCACCTCATCAGTGCCCATCAATGTTGCCTATCAGTGCAGCCTCATCAACGCACATCAGTGAAGGAGAAAAATTACCTGCTTGATACATTTTATAATAGAAACAAAGAAAAACTTTTTTTTTTTAATTTTTTGCTCTTTTTTTGTTTATAGCACAAAATATAAACCCCCCAGTGGTGATTAAATACCATCAAAAGAAAGTTCTATTTATGTGAAAAAAAAGATAAAAATTTCATATGGGTACAATGTTGCATGACCGCGTAATTGTCATTCAAATTGTGACAGCTGAAAATTGGCCTGGGCATGAATGGGGTATAAATAGACAAGTGGTTAACAGGAAAAAGTAAAAAATATTGTTTTTTTTCTCAAAATTGTTAGTATTTTTTTTTCAAAAATTTAAAAACGCACAGGCAATCAAATACCACCGAAAGAAAGCTCAATTTGTGGGGAAAAAAAGGCGTAAATTTAATTTGGGTGCAGCGCTGCATGACCGCACAATTGTCAGTTAAAGTAACGCAGCGCCGTAACGCAAAAAATGAGCCGGTTAGGTGGGGGGGGGGGGGGGTGAATCCTCTGGAGGGCAAACTGCACCAAAAACGCTTCTCAGAGGCATTTTTGAGTTTTTCAGACATTTTTAGGTGTTTTTCAGGCGGTGTCCACTGATTTCAAAGGGAAGAGGTATTTTTGGGGCCTTTTTTTAACTCACCAAACATGCCCCAAAGATGCTGCACCGCAAGCGCAATCCCTCAGTGTGAAAACATAGATATACACAGGGGCGGACTGACAACTCATGGGGCTCCTGGGCAATAGAAAATCATGGGGCCCCTGTGTCCTTGCCCACACTCAAACCACATCGAAAAAAGCCTATGAAAGGTACCAGGGGCATCTCATGGGGCCCCCTACTTACCCCGGGCCCTCGGGCACTACCCAAGTGGCTAAATGGTCAGTCCGCCCCTGGATATACATTCGCATACACAGGGAAGCATTTTTCTTGAGCTTTTCAGTCACTGTTTTTTTAAACCCAAAAACGCATTAAAAATTCCTCAGTGTGAAAGAAGCCTTAATGAAAGCTGATCATTGTAAGCACCCCTGCCAGTGTTAAATGGTTTGTCTCATCCGTGTAAACTGATACATTCTGCTGGAGAGCTTGCGCTTTTGAAAAACAACAGACTCAGTCAGCAAGTAAAATCATTCCTCGCCGTATGAAGTTCGGGTGACTCTGTCATCACCAATCTCTACTCACAACATAATTAACTCCAGGAATAGCTGGGAAAAAACAGATTTTTCTAAGATTTCAGATAGTATTTGTCTGGAAGGCTTTTTAATGGACACCCGCCATCTATATACAATCTGAGCAGTCGTGGTTCAAGCCGTCCCGGTATAAAGCGCTGGAATGCAGTCTATTACTTCTCCGAGATTTAGCTCTATCAATTTCATGCTTCAAGGACCTGGCTATGAATTGAATGAATCGGCCGCACTAAATATTGGTTTACCACGCCGATTGTCTCTCCCCACTGTATGGAGGCAACAGCGCAGTTTAAATGCGTGCAGATAACCGCCGCTTTTATTTAATAAGATGGAGAAATGAGCGGTCATGGTGTCTGATTAAAAGCCAATTCACACTATAATGTTGACCTGCTTTTTTTTTTTTTTAAGCCGCTAAAACGCGCATCTGCATAGTTCTTCTCTCTGTGTTTTGTTCACACCATAAAGTTGTGTTGTATTAAAATGAAAAAAAACAAAACAAAACTTTTTTTATAGTTTTACCCCCTCACAAACAGGAAGTCTCCCAACGCAAACAGAAACAGGATGTGATGTCACAGGCCACCTGCAAAATGCATAGCACAAAAGTGCACATAAATATAAGGAAATGCAAATACATTTTCCAAGCAATTTACTGCACGTTATATGTGAATGAGCCCTTAAAGTGTTCCTAAACCCAGGACCCTGCATTCACTATATCCGCTCTCCCCAGACCCTGCATTCATTATATCTGGTCTCCCCGGACCCTGCATTCACTATATCTGGTCTCCCCGGACCCTGCATTCACTATATCTGGTCTCCAAGGACTCTGCATTCACTATATCTGGTCTCCAAGGACCCTGCATTCACTATATCTGGTCTCCAAGGACTCTGCATTCACTATATCCACTTTCACCAGACCCTGCATTCACTATATCCGCTCTCCCCAGACCCTGCATTCACTATATCCGCTCTCCCTGGACCCTGCATTCACTATATCCGCTCTCCCCAGACCCTGCATTCATTATATCTGGTCTCCCTGGACCCTGCATTCACTATATCCGCTCTCCCCAGACCCTGCATTCACTATATCCGCTCTCCCCAGACCCTGCATTCATTATATCTGGTCTCCCTGGACCCTGCATTCACTATATCCGGTCTCCCCGGACCCTGCATTCACTATATCCGCTCTCCCTGGACCCTGCATTCATTAAATCTGGTCTCCCCAGACCCTGCATTCACTATATCCGCTCTCCCCGGACCCTGCATTCACTATATCTGGTCTCCCCGGACCCTGCATTCACTATATCTGGTCTCCCCGAGCCTAGCATTCACTATATCTGGTCTCCCAGGACCCTGCATTCACTATATCCGCTCTCCCCGGACCCTGCATTCACTATATCCGGTCGCCCGGACCCTGCATTCACTGTATCTGGTCTCCCCGGACCCTGCATTCACTATATCTGGTCTCCCCGGACCCTGCATTCACTATATCTGGTCTCCCCGGACCCTGCATTCACTATATCCGCTCTCCCCGGACCCTGCATTCACTATATCCGGTCGCCCGGACCCTGCATTCACTGTATCTGGTCTCCCCGGACCCTGCATTCACTATATCTGGTCTCCCAGGACCCTGCATTCACTATATCTGGTCTCCCCGAGCCCTGCATTCACTATATCTGGTCTCCCCGAGCCCTGCATTCACTATATCTGGTCTCCCAGGACCCTGCATTCACTATATCCACTCTCCCCGGACCCTGCATTCACTATATTCAGTCGCCTGGACCCTGCATTCACTATATCTGGTATCCCAGGACCCTGCATTCACTATATCTAGTCTCCCAGGACCCTGCATTCACTATATCTGGTCTCCCCGGACCCTGCATTCACTATATCTGGTCTCCCAGGACCCTGCATTCACTATATCTGGTCTCCCAGGACCCTGCATTCACTATATCCGCTCTCCCCGGACCCTGCATTCACTATATCCGCTCTCCCCGGACCCTGCATTCACTATATCCAGTCGCCCGGACCCTGCATTCACTGTATCTGGTCTCCCCGGACCCTGCATTCACTATATCTGGTCTCCCAGTACCCTGGATTCACTATATCTGGTGTCCCAGGACCCTGCATTCACTATATCTGGTCTCCCCGGACCCTGCATTTACTATATCTGGATTCCCCGGACCCTGCATTCACTATATCCGGTCTCCCCGGACCCTGCATTCACGATATCCGGTCTCCCCGGACCCTGCATTCACTATATCCGGTCTCCCCGGACCCTGCATTCACTATATCCTGTCTCCCCGGACCCTGCATTCACTATATCCGGTCTCCCCGGACCCTGCATTCACTATATCCGGTCTCCCAGTACCCTGCATTCACTATATCTGGTCTCCCCAGACCCTGCATTCATTATATCTGGTCTCCCAGGACCCTGCATTCACTATATCTGGTCTCCCCGGACCCTGCATTCACCATATCTGGTCTCCCCGGACCCTGCATTCACTATATCTGGTCTCCCCGAACCCTGCATTCACTATATCCGGTCTTCCCGGACCCTGCATTCACTATATCCGGTCCCCCAGTACCCTGCATTCACTATATCCGGTCTCCCCAGACCCTGCATTCATTATATCTGGTCTCCCCAGACCCTGCATTCACTATATCTGGTCTCCCCAGACCCTGCATTCACTATATCCGGTCTCCCCGGACCCTGCATTCACTATATCCGGTCCCCCAGTACCCTGCATTCACTATATCTGGTCTCCCCAGACCCTGCATTCATTATATCTGGTCTCCCAGGACCCTGCATTCACTATATCTGGTCTCCCCGAATCCTGCATTCACTATATCTGGTCTCCCCGGACCCTGCATTCCCTATATCTGGTCCCCCCGGACCCTGCATTCACTATTGTACAGAACTCTGCGATGTGGTACTCTGCAACGTGTGTATATTGGAGCTGCATTACCTCAATGCATTGGGATTCAAAGTGAATGTCTGTGTTGCGGTAACGCATAGTGTGTGTTTCATCCCTGAACCCCATAGCTCTAACCCCCGGCCATTGGCACATCTTGCTGTGTGTAGGATGCGCGCAGTTAGTGGCAGTTAGGTTGACAGATCTGCAGCCACAGACAAATCCCGCTCTGCTAATTGTAATAAGCTGATGCACTTGAATCCATTAGAATGTGTTAGCAGCAAATCCTCCCATCTGTGCAAACCCAATCTGTGCTTTTCATGCCTTCGCTGCTTTTTTTTTTTTTTCTTCTGGTCTGCAATACGCAGCAGAGTGTTTCTCCACACATTGCAGGAAGCACACAGAGCCGGAGAACACAGTAAATAGAACGTATGGATTAATGCTGCTCTGCATCTGGAAAAACAGGAGGAAATAGTTTTTAAACAACAAACGCCAGAACAAAAATGCTATATATTGCAGTTTACTGGTCCTTAGATGTGGTGGCTGCATTCCTTTTCTTTTCTCAGGAAAAACACATTTCCAGCAAGTACAGAAAGTACCCATAGATCCTGCCAGAAATGATGTATCCTTGTCACGTCTTGTGAGCTGAAAAGAAAGCACAAACTTCTTTCTCTTTCTTGTGCAAACTACTAATCCCATCAATCCTCCATGTAATGGGGTTCAGCAAACGTAACTAGTTGCATATTCTGGACATGCCCCCAAAAAAGTCATCATTGTACACATGGCGTGTAATGTGTCCAGCAGGGGTGGACTGACAACTCATGGGGCCCCCCGGGCAATAAGGGATCATGGGGCCCCTGTGTCTTTGCCCAAACTCAAAAAAGCCTATGAAAAAGGTACCAGGGGCATCTCATGGGGCCCCCTACTGACCCTGGGCCCTCGGGCAGTGCCCGAGTTTCCAAATGGTCAGTCCGCCCCTGGTGTCCAGTCTTTCTTCCCTGCCTCCAGGACCTCCCCTCTCACAGTACAGGGCAATTCAGCTCTGATTAATCAAAGCGGTATTGCGAGTACACAGAGAAAGTTCTGACAGCTGGCAGAGCTGACTTAATAAATGTGCACCCCTGGGCACTGGGGGCCCCATGATAATTTTGCATTACATCTTACTTGCCAGCTGTCCCGGATTTTCTGGGACAGTCATGCTTTTAACTAAGCTGTCCTAAGATGGCCATGTCCCGGAATCTGTACTGTGCCCCCTCTTGATTCCCCCCCCCCACCCCATTGTACTGTGCCTCCTCCCTGTACTGTGCCCACCCCATTGTACTGTGCCTTTCTGCCTCCTCCCTGTACTGTACCCCCCCCCCACCCCATTGTACTGTGCCTTTCTGCCTCCTCCCTGTACTGTGTCCCGTCCCCGTCCCCCCCCCATCCATTGTACTGTGCCTTTCTGCCTCCTCCCTGTACTGTGCCCTTTGTGTTGATTAGTCTGATTTTTGGCATGTTTTCTTATTGTTTTATCTAATTTTATTAAAAGTACTAATAAGTATATGTTTAATTCAATCAACTATTTATACTTTCATTCTTCATAGTAGGTGTGTAAATTGGGGCAGGCTAGTAGGGGCCCCAGTGCATTACTTTGCCCAGGGTCCCATGATGCTATTAAGATGGCCCTGACAGCTGGAGCTGTCAAACTAGGCTCCATGCACACTAGCATTTTTTTAAGCTCAAAAAATGCTGGCTAAAAATGCTGAAATTAGCGTTTTTAGTAGTATTTTAATAGCGTTTAGGAGTGTTAGCGATTTATTTGAGTTTTGAGCTTTTACAGTACATGTAGGAAAAAGCTGTTAGCAGCATTTAGCATTTTTTCTGTTTGAAAAACGCTCCAAAAAAACTCTACAAAAACAATTTTTTTTTCCGCTCCTGGACACTGAGGCTCATTATTATTACTATATTTATGTATTTATAAAGCGCTAATAGTTCGCTCAGCGCTGTACATTACAATGGGGGA
The DNA here is from genome assembly GCF_062004578.1 of Staurois parvus. Taxonomy (NCBI): domain Eukaryota; kingdom Metazoa; phylum Chordata; class Amphibia; order Anura; family Ranidae; genus Staurois; species Staurois parvus. Next base: position 2,508,521 of record NW_028318042.1, on the reverse strand, counting down.
CAGTAAATGCGACAGTACAATAACAATACAATGTGATACACGAGGGGTTCGAGGGCCCTGCTCCTTGGAGCTTACAATCTAGGAGGGAGGGGATGGTGGCACAGGAGGAGATAGCTGTGGGGGATGGAGTGGTAGGAAGAGTGGAGGAGGTCAGCAGGTTAGCAGGGGGTGGGGTAGGCTTCCCTGAAGAGATGGGTTTTCAGGGTGCACCTAAAGGAGAGGAGAGTAGGTGATAGTCTGATGGATTGGGGTAGGGAGTTCCAGAAGATGGGTGGTGCCCTGGAGAAGTCCTGGAGGCGGGCATGGGAGGAGGAGACTAGGGAACTAGAGAGAAGGAGGTCTTGTGAGGAGCGGAGAGTGCCTTTTGGGTGGTACTTGGATATTAGGTCAGTGATGTAGTTTGGGGCAGTATTATGAACAGCTTTGTACGTCAGTGTTAGGATTTTGAATTTGATTCGTTGGGCAATCGGAAGCCAGTGGAGGGATTGGCAGAGGGGGGTGGCGGAAACGGAGCGGTTGGTAAGGTAGATGAGTCTGGCCGCAGAATTCAGGATAGACTGAAGCGGGGATAGCCTGTGGTGAGGCAGGCCAGTGAGGAGGGAGTTGCAGTAGTCGAGTCGTGATATGATGAGGGAGTGGATGAGCTGTTTAGTGGTTTCTGGAGTTAGGAACGTGCGGATTTTGGCGATGTTGTGGAGGTGGAGTCTGCATGAGTTTTTTAGTGATTGGACTTGGGGCTGGAAGGATAGATTGGAGTCCAGAATGACACCAATTACTCTGGCCTGCGGGGCGAGCCTGATGGTGGCATTGTTGGATGTGATGGAGAAGTCAATGGGGGGTGGTGTCCGGGCTGGGGGGAAGACTAGGAGCTCAGTTTTGGAGAGGTTCAGTTTAAGGAAGTGGAGCGACATCCAGTCTGATATGTCGCTCAGTAGGTTTGTGATTCGGGCGGAGACTGAGGGGGTGAGGCGAGGGGTCGAGAGAGAGATTCATAAAACACTAATAGCTGAAAGCAGTGTGCATGGACACATAGGACAATACTATTTAGCTTCTATGAGCAAAAAACAAAATGCTGATAACAGCTTCTAGGAGCTAAAAGAACACTAGCCTAAAGCCCCTTTCACACGAGCGGACTGATCGGGTCTGCTTGTCTGTTTATCAAGCGAACCTGATCGGAGTGGCGGGTGTAAATGGGCATGTGTCTGTTGACACAAGGGACGGACTGACCATTCGAGCACTCGGGCACTGCCCGAGGGCCCGGGGTCAGTAGGGGGCCCCATGAAATGCCCCTGGTACCTTTTTATAGGCTTTTATTGGTGTGTTTTGAGTGTGGGCAAAGACACAGGGGCCCCATGATCCCCTATTGCCCAGGGGCCCATGAGTTGTCAGTCCGCCACTGATTGACACCCACCTGCATCCAATCCAATCCAATCCTGTGCGCTAAAAACAGATGGATGGGGATCCATTCCCCGTCTGTCTGGCCGATCAGATTGGATGACAGTTGGATGGAAATGGACAGACGGTCTGGTTCCATCCGACTGTCCATAGAGGACAGTGGGCTCCACCCTGTGTGAAAGGGGCCTTAACCACTTGCCCTCCAGAGGATTTACCCCCCTTCCTGACCAGGCCATTTTTTGCGTTATGCCTCTGCATTACTTTAACTAACAATTGTGCGGTCATGCAACGCCGCACCCAAATGAAATTTATGTCCTTTTTCCCACAAATGGAGCTTTTTTTTGGTGGTATTTGATTGCCTGTGCGTTTATTTTTTGCGTTATAAATAAAAAAAAAGACCAAAAATTTTGAGAAAAGAGAATATTTTTGACTTTTTGACATGTCCAGTAAAAAAATTTTAAAAAATCAAATTTCGTCTTTGCTAAAAACAAAATCCCAATACGCGCAAATTAATTGCTTTACGTGACAGTTATAGCATTTACAAATGGCGGTATATGTACTGGAATTGTGTCATTTTTTTTTTACTAGTAATGGTGGCAATCAGCGACTTATAGCGGGACTGCGGCAGACATTCTGACACTGGGGGAGAACTGAACTAGTGCCACTGACATCCCCAGTGACACCAGTATAGTGATCAGTGCTAATAAAAAGCACTGACACTGTACTAATGGCACTGGGTAGGAAGGGGTTAACATGAGGAGCGCTCAAAGGGTTAACTGTGTGCTGTTTTACTATGCGTGCTGTGTGTGTGTTTTACTGTAAGCATACTGCTTTGTATGGCTCAGCTATGCAGTTTGCATTTGATCCGTTTCTGCGGTGCTTTTTGCGCGTTTTTGATGCGTTTTGCGCTTTTTTTTTCTGGTTGCTAGACAGATTAAACCGCAAAATGCATCAAAAACGTATTATATGCTTTTCTGCAGCATCTCCATTGAAGTCTATAGAACCAAAAACACAATATTTTGCATTTAAAAAAAGTCCCTGACCCTTTCCAAAAAACACATTGGGTGAAAACGCAGAGATGTGAACGTGTCCCATAGGAAATCATGTTAAATGGACTGCTGTGCGATTCCGCAAAACGCTGTGGAAAATGCTTAGGTGTGATCCTAGACTTACAGGGTGTCTCCTCTGTCAGCTTCATGGAATAGTCTCCCACTGGCAGCCAGCAGGTGGAGGCACCAGTATATCCTCCAATCTGAAGGCGGCACTGTGCCGTGTCTTCAGCCTGGTAGGAGCCCATAGAGGACTAATTGCCAGACATCTGCAAGGACATTTGGGGATCGCTGTGTGAGCGCGCTATATCATAGCTCCCTCCTAGGGAACTGCTCCTCTGGCATTCTGTGCTATGTAAGTGGCTGATATATAACTATTAAAAAGTGCCTTGTGGCTAAACAGCGCCCTCCTCTGCCTGAAGAAGTATATGACTTGTAACATATGTGATGCCATTGCTGTAAATTGCCTTAGTGCGGTATTAAACCCAAAACAAAAAATATAATGTATTGTAGCTTACCAATCATTAGATGTGGTAGCTGCATTAGTTTTCTTTTTTAGGCTTTTTTCTCTCTGTTTTCACCTAATGATCTGGCCAGTAACACACCTCCTGTATTAGAGTGCCCCCACTCTGAATGAAGGAGCACAGTGGGAACCTTTGGACAGCAGCATTGTTAATCTTGGGGGGAGAGGAGTGTTAGATGTACTAGCAGATCATAGGCCAGCACACGGGGTATGCCAGTTGTGCCCAGGCACACCCTAATCACCCCATGCGCATTAGCATTATCGCTCTCTCTACCGGGAAGATGGGAAAGATCTTTCTCTTACTGAGTCTGCCATAAGAGAAGTGATTACGCACTTCTCTTTCAGGCTGGGTTCACACATATGCGGTGCGGTATATCGCATGTGATTTGCACAGGAACGTATTCCTCTGCAAATCACATGCGAAATGTGTGTGGTGTGGTTGGAACCATACATTTTGTATGGCTCAAATCGCACCGCATCCGCACCACAAAGGTGCAGGACCCTTTTTTTGGTCCGCACTAGAATCAGATTGCATGGGTATTCACACCCATGTGATCCAATTCCAAACATCACACCGCGTTTTGCGGACCGATTTTGGAGTGTTGTTAACTTAACATACACACCTGTAGTGGTTCACATGAACGGGGTGTGATTCTGAAATGGTGCGGAATTTGCACAGAAAACGCTGCGAATTCCGCACCGCATCAGTGTGAACCCAGGCTCACTGTGCTGGCAGGGAGATCAATGTGCCAGGGCCACATATACAGTCATGGCCGAAATTGTTGGCACCCTTGATATTTTTCCTGAAAATCAAGTATTTCACACAAAAAAGGTATTGCATTAACACATGTTTTGCTATACACATGTTTATTCCCTTTGTATGTATTGGAACAAATATAAAACAGAGGCAGAAAAGCAAATATGACATAATGTCACACAAAACCCCAAAAATGGGCTGGACAAAAGTATTGGCACCCTTAACTTAATATTTGGTTGCACACCCTTTGGAAAACATAACTGAAATCAGTCGCTTCCTATAACCATCAATAAGCTTCTGACACCTCTCACCCGGAATTTTGGACCACTCTTCCTTTGCAAACAGCTCCAGGTCTCTCTTATTGGAAGGACACCTTTTCCCAACAGCAATTTTAAGATCTCTCCACAGGTGTTCAATGGGATTTAGATCTGGGCTCATTGCTGGCCACTTCAGAACTCTCCAGCGCTTCTTTGCCATCCATTTCTGAGTGCTTTTTGACGTATGTTTGGGGTCATTGTCCTGCTGGAAGACCCAGGATCTTGGACGCAAACCCAGCTTTCTGACACTGGGCCCTACAGTGCGACCCAAAATCCTTTGGTAATCCTCAGATTTCATGATGCCTTGCACACAGTCAAGGCACCCAGTGCCAGAGGCAGCAAAACAACCCCAAAACATCATTGAACCTCCACCATATTTTACCGTAGGTACTGTGTTTTGTTCTTTGTAGGCCTCATTCCGTTTTCGGTAAACAGTAGAATGATGTGCTTTACCGAAAAGCTCTATCTTGGTCTCATCTGTCCACAAGACGTTTTCCCAGAAGGCTTTTGGCTTACTCAAGTACATTTTGGCAAACTGTAGTCTTGCTTTTTTATGTCTCTGTGTCAGCAGTGGGGTCCTCCTGGGTCTCCTGCCATAGCGTTTCATTTCATTTAAATGTCGACGGATAGTTCGCGCTGACACTGATGCTCCCTGAGCCTGCAGGACAGCTTGAATGTCTTTGGAACATGTTTGGGGCTGCTTATCCACCATCCGGACTATTCTGCGTTGCAATCTTTCATCAATTTTCCTCATCCGTCCACGACCAGGGAGATTAGCTACAGTGCCATGGGTTGCAAACTTCTTGATAATGTTGCGCACTGTGGACAAAGGCAAATCTAGTTCTCTGGAGATGGACTTGTAACCTTGAGATTGTTGATATTTTGCCACAATTTTGGTTCTCAGGTCCTCAGACAGTTCTCGTCTCCTCTTTCTGTTGTCCATGCTTAGTGTGGCACAGACAGACACACAATGCAAAGGTTAAGTGAACGTCTCTCCTTTTTATCTGCTTTCAGGTGTGATTTCTATATTGCCCACACCTGTTACTTGCCCCAGGTGAGTTTACAGGAGCATCACATGCTTGTAACATTCTTATTTATCCGCAGTTGTGAAAGGGTGCCAATACTTTTGTCCAGCCCATTTTTGGAGGTTTGTGTGACATTATGTCGAATTTGCTTTCTTTCCTCCCTTTTTTTGTTTTGTCCCAATACACACAAAGGGAATAAACATGTGTATAGCAAAACATGTGTTAATGCAATACGTTTCGTGAGAAATACATGATTTCCTGGAGAAATATCAAGGGTGCCAACAATTTCGGCCATGACTGTATGTAGACACCAGGGGTGGACTGACCATTTGGAAACTTGGGCACTGCCCGAGTACCCGGGGTCAGTAGGGGGCCCCATGAGATGCCCCTGGTACCTTTTTCATAGGCGTTTTTGAGTTTGGGCAAGGACACAGAGGCCCTATGATCCCCTATTGCCCGGGGGCCCCATGAGTTGTCAGTCCACCACTGATAGACACACGTATGTTTGAGCTTTAGGGTGCACACCCTAATGCAACAGGCTGCGCACACTTACAGTGGGGAAAATAATTATGTGATCCCCTGCAGATTTTGTACGTTTGCCCACTTACAAAGAAATGAAGGGTCTATAATTTTTACCATAGGCGTATTTTAAATGATAGAGACAGAATATCAATCAAAAATCCAGAAAAAACACAAGATACAAATGTTATAAATTGAGTTGCAGTCCAGTAAGTAAAATAGGTATTTGATCCCCGACCAACCAACAATAATTCTGGCTCCCACAGACTGGCTATGTGCTCATGTGGTATACAGATTAGTCCTGTCAATTTAAGAAGGTGCTCCTAACGACAACACCTTATGTGTATAAAAGACATCTGTCTACAGAATCTCATTCTTCCTCATCAACATGAGCAAGACCAAAGAGCTGTCAAAGGACCTCAGGGACAAGACCTTCACAAGGCTGGAATAGGCTGCAAGACCATCAGCAAGAAGCTTGGTGAGAAGGAGACAACTGTTGGAGCAATTATTTGCAAATGGAAGAAATAAAAAATAACCATCAATCACCCTCGGTTAGGGGTTCCAAGGACGATTTCGCTTCATGGGGTAAGGATGATCATAAGAAAAATGAGGGAACTACATGGGAGGAGCTTGTGAATGATCTCAAGGCAGCTGGGACCACAGTCACCAAAAAAACCATTGGTAACACAATACACCACCATGGATCAAAATTCTGCAGCGCCCGCAAGGTCCCCTTCCTCAAGAAGGCACATGTACAGGCCCGTCTGAAATTTGCCCAAGAACATCTAAATGATTCAGAGAAGGATTGGGAGAAAGTACTGTGGTCAGATGAGAACAAAATTGAGCTCTTTGACATTAACTCAACTCACCGTTTGGAGGAAGAAAACAGCTGACTATGACCCTAAGAACATATGACCCTAAGAACACCATCCCTACAGTCAAGTACAGAGGTGGAAACATTATGCTTTGGGGCGGTTTCTCTACTAAAGGTATAGGCCGACTCTGCCACATTGCGGGGTCAATGGACAGGGCCATGTATTGTAAAATCTTGGATGAGAACCTTCTTCTCTCAGCCAGAACATTGAGTATTGGTCGTGGATGGATCTTCCAGCTTGACAATGACCCAAAACCCAAGGCAACAAAGGAGTGGCTCAAGAAGAAGCACATTAAGGTCATGCAGTGGCCTAGCCAGTCTCCATACCTTAATCCTATAGAAAATGTATGTGTAGAAGTTGAAAACCCAGTCACTCCTGCTCTTGGGGATGGACTCAATGTCATTAGGGCCACATATGGAAATACTTGGGATATGCACGCCTTGCTGCCCTCAAAGAACCGGGGGAGTCCAAAGTACTGAATAGAGAAAAACAAACAGAGGGCGCAACGGTCTAGTGCATTACCTTAAAAATGTTTAATGAATGTAAATAATAAGTATTATACTCACAAATGATCAATAAATTATTATTATACAGGATCTATATAGTGAAAACTATTTCTGCACCAATACAAAACTCCAAAGTCTAAACAGCTGCTGTGCAATGTGAAAAACACAAATAATAACAAATATACATAAACAGCGCAAAAATAGACCTCTAAATAGAATAAAAAATTCTTAAATAAAGTGAATAATACTAATAAATAAATCATAAACCATAAATTAATAGTGAATATCCCCAATAATATGAAACACCAAAAGTCCGTGTATGATGAAAATAATAATTCCAAAAAATTCTTCAAATGTAAAGAAGCTTCCACCTTCCACCCGTGCAAACCAACATCAAATGCACTCACCAGATATTGGTGATTGAGAAGCCTTTAGGGATTTTAAAGGGATCCTAAACCCTCTTTAGCATCCACTCTATGGAATTCTTCACCATCAGAATAGGCTCCACCGTTCAACCGGGAGGATCTATATATTGAGGATCTATATAGTGCCAACAGGTTGTTCAGCGCTTTACAATATAAATAAAAGGCACATCATAAAGAAACAGCTCTGTCCAATTCACACTGCGTGTCTATCTGTAGAGAGAACTCTGGACATCCAAAAGGCTGACGCGTTTCGAGGACTAGCCTCTTCCTCAGAGCCCTTATAGAAAATGTATGGAGGGAGCTGAAACTTCGAGTTGCCAAGCGACAGTCAAGAAACCTTATGGATTTAGAGAAGATCTGTAAAGAAGAGAGGACCAAAATCCCTCCTGAGATGTGTGCAAACCTGGTGACCAACTACAAGAAACGTCTTACCGATGTGCTTGCCAACAAGGGTTTCTTCACCAAGTACCAAGTCATGGTTTGCTTGGGGATCAAATACATATTTTACTCACTGAACTGCAACTCAATTTATAACATTTGTATTATGTGTTTTTTCTGGATTTTTGGTTGATATTCTGTCTCTGTCATTTAAAATACACCTATGATCAGGGGCGGACTGACCATTTGGAAACTCAGGCACTGCCCGAGGGCCCGGGGTCAGTAGGGGGCCCCATGAGATGCCCCTGGTACCTTTTTCATAGGCTTTTTTGAGTTTGGGCAAGGACACAGGGGCCCCATGATCCCCTATTGCCCGGGGGCCCCATGAGTTGTCAGTCCGCCCCTGCCTATGATATAATAATAATTATTTTGTAGGTTTTTCCACTTACAAAGAAATGAAGGGTCTGTATTTTTATCATAGGTGTATTATAAATGTTATTTTCCTCACTGTATGTAGCACATTTACTGGCTGGACCCCTGGGAACCAGGAAAAACAAAATATAAGCAGAATAAACGTATGTTTTAAGCTATGAACTGATGACCTACCAACCCCTGACTACGCCGTGCTTTATTGTCAAGCAATCATGTTGAAATCTCTAATGGGAACTGAATACATCATTGTAAACCTGTATGATAATTACGGGTCTTGTTACGCAGACTTCAATGTTGATGCTTTCAATACTTGTGTTCTGCGCAACTAAATGAATTCCTGCAATTGGTAGTTCTCTTGTGTTCTGCGCACGGCTGCACTGCAGGCAACTCATAAAATATTCAATGTGCTAATATGTCATAAGGCTTTATTAGGCCAGCCAGGTTTACACGTGCATGGAGCGCGGTGTGATCTCTGCATACCACAGGGGCGGACTGACTATTTGGAAACTCGGGCACTGCTCATGGGGCCCCCTGGGCAATAGGGGATCATGGGGCCCCTGTGTCCTTGCCCAAACTCAAAAAAGCCTATGAAAAAGGTACCAGGGGCATCTCATGGGGCCCCCTACTGACACCGGGCCTTCGGGCAGTGCCCGAGTTTCCAAATGGTCAGTCCGCCCCTGGCTCTGGTATAGATAGGAAAGAATTGGATGAATTTTGATCTGTGTCTAGCCCTCTCTGTTCAATGGAAGCCAATTGTTAGACTGGCTTCTGTTGAACAGTCCTGCTGGAAAACTAGCATTTGATCAGCAGCTGCAGTCAATGGCTGCAGCGCCGATCAAATGTATTCTCACAGTCCCTGCTGTCAGAATACAAAAGCGCAGCGTGGGATCTGTGAGCTTTTTGTTTTACATTCAGGCCGCTGGTAGAACGAAAAAAAAAGTACACAGCTTTAGGTGGAACTTCAATCTCTCAATCAGCATTGATTATTTTGTATCCTTATACTGCTAGTATTAGTAAATAGATAGGAAGGTATATTATAGTTATTTTAAACTCTTTTACATTTCAGTTACTTCCTGGTTTCTGGCCTAGGCCAAAATGATGTCATATATCCTGGGAGTCTTCAAGAGAAGAGGGGTTTTCTCAGCTAAGCACTCCCTCTTGGAGGCACGCCTGATCTAAGGGCAGATGGATTCAAGGAAGCAAATGCTACATGAATTATCTGCCCTTACCCAAGATGGCCACAGCCAGAAATGCTAGGGTGGTGTTTTTCAAAGTAGTTTCACAACAAAAAAAAGAATGGAGACATGGATGGAGGGGGGAGATTGCTCTGAATATGAAAAATGAATTAAATGAAAAGTCAGCAGCTACAAATTCTGTAGCTGCTGACTTTTAATAAAAGGACACTTACCTGTTCAGGGGTCCAGTGCCATCGTCACCTGGGTTAGTTTTTTATTAGTATCCGGGTTCCCAGTGCTGGCATTGCAAGCAAGGGAAACTAGAAATGAAGCCCTGTGGTTTCACAGCCGGTTTCCCACTGCACATGCGCAAGTCGCACTGCACTTTGTGATTGGTCCCATAGTCTTCTGGGACCTGTGAAGTTTCCCAGAAGACTGCAGGGGGAAAGAGGGGGTCCAAACTTCAGACTCAGTTTGTCTCAGTGAACTGAACCGAAAGTGGAAGCGGGTACCTGCTCCCCTTGAAATATTGTCAAATGTGGTAGTAGAAGGGGGGGGGATGCAAACAAGTGGAGGTTCCCTTTTGGGTGGAGCTCTGCTTTAATAGTGTTTTTAGTTTGTGGTGCTTAGATGTAGTGTAGTTCTCCTTTAAAGTGGTTATAAACCTCAGACATGAAATATGAGCAAAGCATATCCCTCTATAGTGTGTACTTGTCTCAATCCAGAGCACTAAGTGTAATTTCTGTCTGCTGCCTCGTTCCTCTGCTCTCATCGTGAACCACTTCTGACAAGTTTTCCTGACATCAAGAAAAAATTGGTGACAGGGCAGGGACCTTCAGCAGATTGACAGCCTCAGCTCTGTTCCTGTGAGCTGTGTGTAGGATCTCCTACCCCCAATCAGCTCTCAGAGCTCTCCTCACTGAGCTTTGCAGTGTGTAATTGCAACTCTCCGCCCCCTTTTTTCTGAACTCTCAGACATGCTTTATAAATTCTGGACTTTGAACGGATGAAGAGAAGACCTCAGATAAACAGGTACAACTTGTATGGGTATATGGAAAGGTTTACAACCACTTTAAGTTTAAGAAAAAGTAAAAAAAAAAAATAAAATAAAAGATACCATATTCATATTGAGAATTTAAAAAAACTAATTTTTAAGGGTTTTTTTTTACTACTTGCCAACCGCTTACCCGTATTTTGCAGGCAAGCAAAAAATCAAAACTAAAAAAAAGCAAAAAAAAAAAAAAGCACCCTTGCTCCCCTGCATGTGCATACCTGCATGCGCAAGCTTTGACCCAGTATGTAAACAGTGGTTGCACCATGCATGTGAGGTATCGCCACAAACATCAGATCGAGGACAGTAATTCTAGCACTAGACCTCCTGTGTAAATATAAATTGGTGACCTGTAAAAGCTTTTAAAGCGTTGCCTATCGATAATAAAAATGTATGTACTCTGTTGCCATTGCATGCGCAATTTTAAAGCAAGTCATGTTTGGTATCTATTTACTCATCTTTTATATTTTATCAGAATCACATTGTAGTAAGCAGCTGATTTGTTAACCACTTTCCCACTGCTTTGTAGTAAAACTACTGCTACAGGGCGCCAAGGCTGCGCAAAATCACGTGTATATACGTGATTTTGTATTTCCAGGTAGGGGGTGCGCACGCGGCTACAGCTGTGGTAACATTGTACTATTCTGATAAAAGTATTAAAAAAAAGTAAGAAAATAATAAAAAAAATAAAATGAAAGATACCATATTGAGAATTAAAAAAAAAAAATGTAAGTTTTTTTTTTTTTTACTACTTGCCAACCACTTACCTGTATTTTGCAGGCAAGCAGCAGCTCTTAGCAAAGTGACGTAATCTTGCGTTGCTTCCTGTTTTGGGGTGTGAACGCTCCTGCGCCCCCCACTGCCCCCCTGGTCGGTCCAGGGAGAGAAGAGAGAGAACTGCACCAAGTAAAAACACTACATTTTACACACATACACGTTAGATTAGCACATTTAACCCTTTGATCACCCCTATTAACCCTTTGATTGCCCCGTCACCCAGCCAGTGCCATTAGTACGGTGTCCGTATATAGAATGTTTCACTGATTGCTGCATTGCTGCCACTAGTAACATCAGATAGCGTCAGGGTCAGTAAGCGCCCCACCCAGCCAGGGTCAGCTAGCGTTAGATTGCCCACACACTATCACTCTCACGTTATAGGTTGCTGATCACCCCCATTACTAGTATAGTTTTTGTACGGATCAATATAATGATCATGAACAGAACTATACTAGTGCCTGCTTAGTATAGTGTCCCCAAAAACACAGTGTTTGAAGGATCGGCCCCGTTCGCTGCCAGCACTAGCGTTTAGCCCTTCCGCTATTTTTCACAGAAGATTTGTACCAACTGATTGTGGGCCAAGGCAATTTATACGCACAACAATGCATCGCCGCCCACCCAAATTCAGCTCTTGCCAGACAATTCGCATGGAAACCTATCGCAGTTTCTGAATGTAAAACTTTTTTGGGTCTAACCCTCAACATGGACATTACAAAAGAGAATGAATTGTGGTCATACTGATCCACAGAACCGATTCATCATATGCCCGTGTTCTCTGCTGTTACATATATGCCCAACATGGACCAGCAATGTACTGGTACGTCGCTGGACTTTGAGTGGTTATACCGGGATGATGCATGCAGCTACAGGCATCATCCTGGTATTGTTTTTTCAGCTGGCGGTCAACTTTCATGCAGGGGCGGACTGACCATTTGGAAACTCGGGCACTGCCCGAGGGTCCGGGGTTAGTACGGGGCCCATGAGATGCCCCAGGTACCTTTTTCATAAGCTTTTTTGAGTTTGGGCAAGGACACAGGGGCCCCGTGATCCCCTATTACCCAGGGGCCCCATGAGTTGTCAGTCCGCCCCTGCTTTCATGTAGAAGCAATTCTAGTGGCCAATTAACTGCTGAATTGTTTTTACAAGCAGCGGGAAGGGACACCCACCCCCCTGCTGCCTTCCACATTTTTCTTGGGCTCTCCTGTCCTACAGGGGAATCCGAGAATGCAGCCTGCAGATCTACTGGCTGACTATAGAGCTGATCAGAGACCAGAATGGCTCCATTCATCTCTATAGTCTAAGAAATCGGAAGCTATGAGCATTTCATCACTTCAGTTTTGCAGGATATAAACAGCGCCATTTGTAAACTGGGAAAGCATCTGATCACACCAATCTTGGTGAGATCAGATGATGTAAGGGCAGAGGAGATATCTAGAGTCTGATAGAACTCAGATTTCTCAAAAAAGAATACCTGTCAATGGCTATTGCAGTCAGAGGAAATATTTACATTCCCTGTGATAGCAATAAAAGTGATTAAAAAAAGAAAGGGACAATGTGTAAATAATAGAAAAATCAAAATAACTAAAAAAAAAGCCCCCTTGCTCCCCTGCATGTGCGCACCTGCATGCACAGGCGTTGACCCTGTACCGGTATGTAAACAGTGGTTGAGGTATCGCCGCAAACGGCAGATCGAGGGCAGTAATTCTAGCACTAGACCTCCTCTGTAAATATAAATTGGTGACCTGTAAAGGCTTTTAAAGTGTTGCCTATCGATAATAAAAATGTATGTACTCTGTTGCCATTGCACGGGCATGCGCAATTTTAAAGCATGTCATGTTTGGTATCTATTTAATCATCTTTTATATTTGATCAAACAATTGGCAATATATTGTGTTTTTGTGTATTAAAATTCTAAAAAGTGTATTTTTCAAAAAAGATTTGTGTTTGAAAAATCGCTGCACAAATATTGTGTGAGGTAGAAAATTTCAACACTCACTGTTTTATTCTCTAGAGCCTCTGATTTAAAAAAATATATAATGTTTGGGGGTTCAAAGTAAATTTCTAGCAAAAAAAACTGTTTTTTCATGTGAACATAAAGTGTCAGGAAAGTCTTGGTCTTCAAGAGTGGCATGAGCTTCTAATGTTGGCCCTGAAATGCGAGGATAGTAGAAGAAACCCCTCCAAATGACCCCTTTTTGGAAAGTAGACACTCCAAGGTATTTGCTAAGAAGCATGGTGAGTATTTTGCAGATCTCATTTGTTGCCACGTTTTTTGGAAAACAAAGAAAGAAAAAACCCTGAGACAAAAATGCTATCTGCAGAATATTCACCATGCCTCTTATCAAATTTCTTAGGGTGTCTACTTTCCAAAAAGGGGTCATTTGGGGAGGTGCTTGTACTATCCTGGCATTTTGTGGGCAGCTCAGTGGCTAAATGGTTAGAACTTCCGCCTGGCAGTACTAGGGTCGTTGGTTCAAATCCCAGCCATGGCACCACCTGCCTGGAGTTTGCATGTTCTCCCTGTGCCTGCGTGGGTTTCCTTTCTAAATTGTCCCTAGTATGTGTATGTATGACTGTAAGTTAGGGACCTTAGATTGTACACCCCTTGAGGGTTATCAATATATCATATATCAATTATATGGTCGATGGATTGGTTATCCCATATATCAATTATATGGTCGATGGATTGGTCATCCCATATATCAATTATATGGTCAATAGATTGGTTATCCCATATATCAAATATATGGTCGATGGATTGGTTATCCCATATATCAAATATATGGTCAATGGATTGGTTATCCCATATATCAAATATATGGTGGATGGATTGGTTATCCCATATATCAAATATATGGTGGATGGATTGGTTATCCCTTATATCAAATATATGGTCGATGGATTGGTTATCCCATATATCAAATATATGGTGGATGGATTGGTTATCCCATATATCAAATATATGGTGGATGGATTGGTTATCCCATATATAAAAAAGATGGTGAATGGATCATTTATCACCATATATCAAATATATGGTGGATGGATTGGTTATCCCATATATAAAAAATATGGTGGATGGATTAGTTATCCCATATATCAAATATATGGTCGATGGATTTTTTATCCTATTATGTATGGGTGACATTAGTACGACTCCAGAAAGATGGAACAAGAGGCTGCAGAGTGATGAGAGATTTCTTTCTAATGTTTAATGGGATGCTGATGTAACTGGCAGCCAGGTAATCGTTTGATTTGCTCGCTGTGAAGACGGGCCAGCAGCCAGCTTAGATGAGAGAAGTTGGGTTACAGAGACCTTACATCATAGTTTGTCTAATTCTCCTGACTGTGAAGCCCCTGTAGGCCGCGATCACCTTATTATAATTCTGTTCCTCAGCTGGAGAGTGAGAGCATTGACCTAATGATGTGACTGTGATTAAATCTGACCTCCCCTTCAGTTGTACCGGCTCCTCTCCTGGACTGAAGTGGCTTACTCTGATTTCACTGCACACTGTGAGCTTCTCAATATGTGCAATTTGTGCAACAGCAAGTCAGATAGTGCCTGCCCCTGGCTGGAGGACATCCAGCTCTTTCCTTCCCAGCCTTACAGACATTGGACCATTCCTTTCATTTATTGAATTTTAGTTGTTTCATTCATGGCATCAGCATCACATGTGAGTGTTAATTAGGGTGGTCTGTCTGCAAAAGCAACCTGGCTAGGAAAGTCCACTCCTCCAGACTGACACCCACCCATCAAGGCATTTGGATATTCCCATAACTCCTCCCAAGGACCAACCCACTGCTTGCATCAGGGATGAGTGCTCTTGAGAGGAGCACTGATGCTGGGGGCTGTGATGTTTTCAGGAAGCTATGTACCTTGTCAGCCCCTCCCACTTAGCCATAATATGCCTGCATTGCATAGAGAAGTGCAGTAACCCAGTAATTTATTTATTTCAGGTACTTATAAGTACATCATTTTACACAGCACTTTACATATATATATATATATATATATATATATATATATATATATTGTACATTCACATCAGTCCCTAACCCTCAAGGGGTGTACAATCTAAGGTCCCTAACTCACATTCATACAAACACATATTAGGGCCAATTTAGACAGGAGCCAATTAACCTACCAGCATGTCTTTGTGGTGTGGAAGGAAACCGAAGGAAACCCACGCAGGCACAGGAAGAACATGTAAACTCTGGGCAGGTGATGTTGTGGTTGGGATTCGAACCAACAACCCTAGTACTGCCAGGCGGAAGTGCTAACCATTTAGCCACTGTACTGCCCACATGACATCACTGAGTCTAAAATAAGGTATGTAATGTAAAGAAAGTTTTTTTAAAAATGTCATTCGCATGTTGAGGAAAGGGGGAGTGTGAGAAACCAGAGAAAGAAAAATATCAGATTAAATTTCAGTTTAAATAAAGCAAAAAAAAAAAAAAGGTGAAATGCACATGTGATGTGCACTGTCCACCCAAATACTGGTAGTTCCATAGCTCCCAACTGTCCCTGATTTTAAAGGACCATCCCTGTTTTGGAAGTCCCTCTGTTCCTCTTTCCTCTTCATTTGTCCCTCATTTTGGTCTGATCTCTACAGTTGTATATATTATTATTATACAGGATTTATATGGCGCCAACAGTTTGCGCAGCGCTTTACAATATAAAGGAGACAGTAAAATTACAATACTTTCAGTACAGGAGGAATATGAGGGCCCGGCTCACGGAGCTTACAATCTAAAGGAAGGGGGGGGGGTGATACAAAAGGTGATAACTGCAGGGGATGATCTGGCGGAAGTGATTCAAGTAGTAGTAGTTCTTAGGTGGAGGTGGGGTAGGCTTCCCTGAAGAAGTGAGTTTTCAAAGATTGCCTAAAGGCAGACAGGGTGGGGGCTGACCAGACATGCTGTGGTAGGGAGTTCCAGAGGATGGGAGAGGCTCTGGAGAAGTCCTGGAGGCGCACCTGGGAGGAGGTGATGAGGAAGCTAGAGAGGAGGATATCATGGGAGGAGCGGAGTGGGCGATTTGGGCGATATCTGTGGATGAGGTTGGTAAAGTAGTTAGGGGCAGTGTTGTGGATGGCTTTGTAAGCTGTGGTTAGTATTTTAAATTGGTTAGTGGAAGCCAGTGGAGGGATTGGCAGAGAGGGGCAGCAGTCGCTGATCGGTTGGTAAGGTATATAAAATGCATTATTTATCTATAAAAAAGTGTTTCCCAGTGCTAAACCTTTCATCCGATTTTTAAATTGCTCCATTTGTAGATTTCAAAAGCCAATATAAAGGAATAGTAGTGGTAGAAAAAAGCACTCTTTTTTTTAATAATTGAAGGGGGCGTGGCAGGGGGTGTGTCCTATGCTTACATACTTTTACTAATTTGTCCCTCGTTGCCATCTCAAAAAATTGGGAGCTATGGTAGTTCTGCTTCTCTATTCATGTCATTCAAGCGCCTGCTAAGCTGTTTGGCTAAATGCAAGCCACGGGTGGAAGGAAAGAAAATTGCTCAATTCCCCCATCAACCCAGTCAGTGTTGATGGGGGAATCCCTCCCGCAGCACTATTGTGTTCTATAGCCACCTGCAGTGATCGCTTTTGGAAAAAAATTCCAAAAGGCTGGTTGTACTGATCAGTGGATCGATTTCAGTACAAGCAGCCTGCCTATAGATGGATTGAATCTTGGCCAGTCCCTGCTGAAGCGGCTGAGATTCGATCCATCTATAGCTGGCTAAAGAGTGACACCTACTGTATGTTCAGAGCCACAATTCTGCAGCTTTCTGTGTTATCTTCCCTCATCCAGCCTGCTCATTGGACAGTGAATATGCATCCGCCTATTATTATTATTTATAATGGATCTGCTCCTCTGTAAACTATGTAAGAACTGTGGGAGGACACGGGTGTTGGGGCAAATATGAGGAGTCTCAAGAATCTCTGTAGCTATGACCACTTTATTATTATACAGGATTTATATTGCACCAACAAGTTTGCTCAGCGCTTTACAATGTAAAGGGAGACAATAAAGCAACGATACAGTTCAATACAAGAGGGCTAGGAGGGCCCTGATCCTTGGAGCTTACAATCTAAGAGGGAGGGGCTAGTGGTACAAAAGGTAATAACTCTGGGGGATGGACTGATAGGAGAAATAGATGATTCAGTTATCAGCTGAAGGTAGGATAGGCTTCCCAGAAGAGAGAGGTTTTCAGAGATTGCCTAAAAGTGGGCAGAGTAGGCGATAGTCGGATAGATTGGAGTAGAGAGTTCCAGAGGATAGGGGAGGCTCTGGAGAAATCCTGGAGATGAGCATGGGAGGAGGAGACAAGAGAGCTAGAGAGCAGGAGGTCATGGGAGGAATGGAGGAGACTGTTTTGGTAATATTTGGAGACAAGATTGGTGATGTAATTGGGGGCAGAGTTATAAATGGCTTTATATGTTATTGTTAATGTTTTGAATTTTATTCGTTGGGCAATGGGAAGCCAGTGGAGGGATTGGCAGAGAGGGATGGAGGACACTGAGTGGAGGCCAGTGGAGGGATTGTAAGAGAGGGGTGGCAGATAAGGAACGGTTGGTAAGGTGGATGAGTCTGGCAACAGCATTCATGATAGACTGAAGAGGGGACAGCCTGCGATGAGGTAGGCCAATGAGGAGGGAGTTACAATAGTCAAAGCGAGAAATAACCAGGGAGTGTATAAGTTCCTTAGTGGTTTTGGTGGTTAAAAATGGGAGTGTCTTGGAGATGTTGCGGAGGTGAAGTCTACAAGATTTGGACAGTGATTGGATTTGGGGCTGAAAGGACAGATGGGAGTCTAGGATTACACCTAGTACCCTGGCATGAGGGGAGGGACTGATGGTTGTGTTATTGATCTTGATGGAGAAGTCAGGGGAGGGGGCTGAAACGGTACCCTCTGCAAATCTGAAAATGGTTCTTCATATCCAATAGCATACAACATTTGAAAAAAAAAACCAAAACATATTAACACCATCAATCCCACATCTAGCATAGCATGGTGTTTCTACAAAACCCCTTGTGATGGCCCTTGTATTACAATGACCTAGCCATTTGGAGAACAATTAAAACAAGAGCTGTGCTATATATATATATATATATATATATATATATATATATTTCCATAAAAATAAATCCTAGAAAATGAGAACATACAAATAAAGTGCAAACACCACATATGCTGTGCTCATGACAAATTTGAAGTCCTGGCGTAACACGTAGGGTGGAGTTTATTTTAGGCACTTGTCCAGAGTGTACAATTTCTGTGTATTTGGTATCAAAATTTAGTGCTAGCAGCTTTTGTCATTGTACTGTTAGAAAACCTGAGTGCAGATCTAAGAGCACTTAAACTTGGAGAGCAATGGCCACTTTATTAGCGTATGCTATAAAAACATAACCAATGCATTTCCAGGTCCTGATATGACAATGTGTCCTGGAGTGTCTGTCATGCCTGTAGTGGCAAACATTTCAGTACAACGTTATCATATTAGGACACAGATTCACCAACATATCTTATGCTACCGAAACCCTGAAGAAGGGGAAGCCCCATTTACGTCAGATTATTAAGATAATCATTGTTTACATGCCTGAAGGGCCCACTTTAAGGACCTACCAATATTTGAGCCGTCACAGACCTACCCATGCATTAGATCTGTTAGCAGGGGTGGACTGACCATTTGGAAACTCGGGCACTGCCCAAGGGCTCTGGGTCAGTAGGGGGCCCCATGAGATGCCCCTGGTACCTTTTTCATAGGTTTTTTTTGAGTTTGGGCAAGGACACAGGGGCCCCATGATCCCCTATTGCCCGGAGCCCCCATGAGTTGTCAGTCCGCCCCTGTCTGTTAGACATGGGCACTGCAGTCTGTGTCCTGATATGACAACGGTATTCTGGAGTGTCTATCATACCTGTAGTGGCCAACGCTTCGGAATACCGTTATCATATTAGGAGCCAGATTCCAGTGCCGCGGCCAACATATCTAACTCTGAAGAAGAGAAAGCCCCTTCTTCAGCTATTTTTTACATCATACACTATTATGGTAATCCTTGTTCTTCAACCAGGTCAAATTTCCAGGACTTTATATTGATACACAGTGTTCCTCACCTACCTCAACAATCTTACCATGCTTGAAGGATCTGCTCCAAGGACCTACCATAAGTTGAGCCATCACAGACATTCTCACCACTGACAAGCTGTAGTGCACATATCCTACAAATCTGACAGGTTCCTACCGATCTGTAGTCCAGTACCGTCATTCTCATCCAACGTTCTTTGCCATGTTACAACTCTGATAGAACTCCTTATAGCATCATTCCATTACTGCCAAGTCTTCTAGGCCTGGGCACCAGAGACCCATAACTAACACACAAGTAATAGGAAATCTTGTCAGACTAAAGCTACCCCCACCACTTATGTAGGGGGGAAATCATTACTTCTTGTTTTTCCACATTACTGTATAGCGCTCTGAAGACCTTTAGTAATAGTGACAGGGTCAACGGCCGTTGCCATGGCAACAGAACAAGAATTCCTACTGGAGCCATTATTAATTGATGCGATGTAAATCTCTTAGCGACCTGTGGTTATACAGCGGGTTGGGAAGACAGCACAGCTGGGGTCATCGAAGGGTTGCCCAGTACGTTCAATGCACCTTATTCTGCCGTTAACGCTGATGCTTCTTTTTCTTCTCTGTAGAAATCAGGACATTCCCGGAGGGTCTTCGGACGCTTTACTCATGGTGCGTTGCTTTACCATCATCCTCCTGTGTCTTTTTCAACCCTAAAATGACACAAGCCCCCAACATCATCTTTAATTTCCCGTGGTGTTCATTTTTTTTTCATACTTGTGAAAATGAATGTCTTGGAAGATAAAGAGAGCTGAGAGTTGCTACGTGCAGAAAAGCCGCTGGTAACATTCACAGATAGATGAAGTAAACCTGTATCAGGCAGAGTTGTTATACAATTACAGGCAATGTAAGGGCACAGGGCATACCCTTCACTTGGCAAAATGTACCTCGACAGTGCACCAAAAATAACCCCAACCTGGGTGCTGTCTGCAAATACTGGTGTTTTTGGCTGGGCTTAGGACTGTTAGTAGTTAAGAACACTAACCCTCCCTGTAACCCCAACACTAACCCTCTCTGTATTGCTAACACTAACCCTCTCTGTAACCCCAACACTAACCCTCCCTGTAACCCCAACACTAACCCTCTCTGTATTGCTAACACTAACCCTCTCTGTAACCCCAACACTAACCCTCTCTGTAACCCCAACACTAACCTCTGTAATGCTAACACTAACCCTCCCTGTAACCCCAACACTAACCCCCTCGATAAACCTAACACTAACCCTCCCTGTAACCACAACACTAACCCTCTCTGTAATGCTAACACTAACCCTTTCTGTAACCCCAACACTAACCCTCGCTGTAATCTTAACACTAACCCTCCCTGTAACCCCAACACTAACCCCCTCGGTAAACCTAACACTTACCCTCCCTGTAACCCCAACACTAACCCCCTCTGTATTGCTAACACTAACCCTCCCTGTAACCCCAACATTAACCCCCTCTGTATTGCTAACACTAACGCTCTTTGTAATCCTAACACTAACCCTCCCTGTAACCCCAACACTAACCCCCTCCGTAATGCTAACATTAACCCTCCCTGTAACCCCACCACTAACCTTCTCTGTAACCCCAACACTAACCCCCTCTGTAATCTTAACACTAACCCTCCCCGTAACCTCAACACTAACCCCCTCTGCAATCCTAATAGTAACCCCCTCTACAACCCCACCACTGACACCCTCTACAATCCTAATAGTAACCTTCCCTGTAACCCCAACCCCCTCTGTAATCATAACACTAACCTCTGCAACCCCAACACCAACCCCCTCTATAATCCTAACATTAACCCTCCCTGTAACCCCAAACTAACCCTTCCTGTAATCCTAACACTAACCTTCCCTGTAATCCTAACACTAAGCCTCCCTGTAGCACTAACATAGTTACATAGTTGGTAAGGTTGAATAAAGACACCAGTCCATCCACTTCAACCTGTGTGGGTGTGTGTATTTGTGTCTCTACCACTACCCATATTCCTGTACATTATGTGCAATAAGATGCCTGTCTAAGAGTTTTTTTTTAAATTAGCGATACAAACCACCAATTGTAGAAGGGAGTTCCATTTCCTTGCTGTTTTAACAGTAAAAAAAAACCCTACTGTCCCTGTAACCCTAACACTAACTTTCCCTGTAACCCTATAACT
This sequence comes from Staurois parvus, assembly GCF_062004578.1. Classification (NCBI taxonomy): domain Eukaryota; kingdom Metazoa; phylum Chordata; class Amphibia; order Anura; family Ranidae; genus Staurois; species Staurois parvus. The sequence goes on along the minus strand of NW_028318042.1, from coordinate 2,487,046 downwards.
AACTGTCCCTGTAACCCTAACACTAACTTTCCCTGTAACCCTATAACTAACTGTCCCTGTAACCCTAACACTAACTTTCCCTGTAACCCTAACACTAACCTTTCCTGTAACCCCCAACACCAACCCTACAACGAATCCCAACACTAACCTTTCCTGTGGCCCTAACAATAACCTTCCCTGTAACCCTAACACTAACCTTTTCTATAACCCCAACACCAACCCTACAACAAAGCCTAACACTAACTTTCCCTGTAACCCCAACACCACCTTTTCCTATAAGCCTAACACTAAACCTTCCTGTACCCCTAACATTAATCCTCCATGTAACCCCAACACCAACTCTCCCTGTAACCCTAACATTAACCCTCTCTGTAACTCCAACAACACCCCTCCCCACAACCCTAACACTAAACTTCGCTATACCCCTAATATTAACCCTCCATGTAACCTCAACACCAACTCTCCCTGTAATCTTCCCTGTAACCCCAACACTAACCCTCCATATTACCCTTACACTGATCATCTCTGTAACCCTACAGTTAACCATCTCTGTAACCCTAACACTATCCCTCTCCGTAACCCGAGCATTAACTCTCCATATTACCCTTACAGTGACCTTCCCTGTAACCCCAAAACTAACCATCCCTGTAACCTTAACACTAACCCCCCCCCCATAACACTTACCCTTCCTGTGACCCTAACCCTCCTTGTAACCCCAAAATAAACTCACCTTGTAATGCTAACATTAACCTGTGATGTAACCCTAACCTTACCCTTTACCCCAACTCCATTCCTTCCCCTTTAATACTAACCCCCCTGTTACCCTAAAATTAACCTTGCGGTTGCCATAACCCTAATATAAACCCTACCTTTATCCCCAACACTATCTCTCCATGTTACCCCAACCACAAGATAACCCTAAGAATAGAAAGAGTTATTTTGGATGGTGAATGCTCCAGAGCTGTCATCCTCATCCGGTCTTCACTGTCTAGGAAGCCACAGATATGGATGTTGGGTGCCCAGATATTTTATATCCCCATGCTTGCTGCAAGTCAGTGAGTCAAGTATGGAAGGGATAAAGAGAGTCTTGGAGCAGGTACCTGCAAAACTAAGTTGGCAATGGTAGTTCCCATATTTTCTTTCTGTCTGATCCTACGTCTTCTCACTATGTATAATTGCCATATACTGTATATCGTTGTGCAGTTTTCGTATGTCACAGCACACATGGCTGACTCGACACCTCCCACTCGCACCTGGATCTTCTCACATCCCAATAATGACTCAGCTTCCATTTCTGCTACATTTCTCTGCTCTCATTTCCCGCACAATCTCTGACCCAGCCATATTTGTCATTCTCTGCTCTCATTTCCCACAAAATCCCTGACCCAGTCATGTGTGCCATTTGCTGCTTTCATTTCCCACACAGTTCCAGACCCAGCCATGTGTGTTGTTCTCTGCTCTCATTTCCCGCACAATCCTTGACCCAACCATGTGTGCCGTTCTCTGCCCTCATTTCCTGCACAACCCCAGACCCAGCCATGTGTGCCGGTCTCTGCTCTCATTTCCTGCACAACCCCAGACCCAGCCATGTGTGCCGGTCTCTGCTCTCATTTCCCGCACAATCCCAGACCCAGCCGTCTGTGTTGTTCTCTGCTCTCATTTCCCGCACTATCCCAGACCCAGCCATGTGTGCCATTCTTTGCTCTCATTTTCCACACAATCCCTGACCCAGTCATGTGTGCCGTTCTCTGCTCTCATTTCCCGCACAATCCTTGACCCAGCCACGAGTGCCGTTTTCTGCCCTCATTTCCCACACAACCCCAGACCCAGCCGTGTGTGCTGGTCGTTGCTCTCATTTCCCGCACAATCCCAGACCAAGCTGTCTGTGTTGTTCTCTGCTCTCATTTCCCACACAATCCCAGACCCAGCCATGTGTGCCGTTCTTTGCTCTCATTTCCTGCACAATCCCAGACCCAGCTACGTGTGCCATTCTCCGCCCTCATTTCCTGCACAACCCCAAACCCAGCCATGTGTACCAGTCTCTGCTCTCATTTCCCGCACAATCCCAGACCCAACCGTCTGTGTTGTTCTCTGCTTTAATTTCCCGCACAATCCCAAACCCAGCCATGTGTGCCGTTCTCTGCTCTCATTTCCCGCACAATCCCAGACCCAGCCACGTGTGCCACTCTCTGCTCTCATTTCTCACGCAACCCCAGACCTCACACGTATTAATATCTTGTGGTTAATGTAATAACCGCTCAATCGATTCCTGCACCGGAGGAGACTCAATAGAAAATCGTCTTTGTCTCCAGAGAATTCAAACAAAAACAAATGCATAATTGAAAAAATTGTCAATAAGTCCTCCAAAGGAAAACAAAATGTTACCAAGCGTATTTGTGAATGTTACCAGCTGAGCTTTTATGTAGGAACAAACCAGAAGATACTTGTTTCCTCCTGCAGGCTTCCAATTAAAGAGGCAGTCTGCCGAAAACTGAGATTTTCAGGTTTTTTTAGATGCTAAGGCCGGTTGATAAGGGGGCATCCAGCTGCTGTGTGTCCATTTCCAGCATTTTAGTGCACCCAGCCTCTAGCCCCCCTTGACTGTAGCCTGTCAAAGTCTATGAAGAGCTGAGATATGCTGGATGGGACTGAATGTCGTATCGAGTGGTACTGGCATTTGCGTTGTGTGCATGCAGGGTTGATTGCCCCGAGCAGCGCAAATGCGAATACCACTGGTTACAGCATTCAGTCCCTTCCAGCCACAGCATAATTCACCCATCATCCACTTTGACATGCAGCTGTGTCTGTACGGCCAATGTGTCTGCCTCCACTTGCATTGGCTGCCTATGCGCAGCTCCAGAGTGAATGCAGGTGCAGAAAACAATGGCTCCGCACACAGGACGGTTGCCATCCCCTGTCCGAATGAACTGTTCCCACCATCTACTGTAGTAGTGTGTGGCAATGCACTGGTGTAATATGGTGCCATTCATTCTAAATGGCACCCCAAAGCACCTGTCAATGGACAAGAGCACCACAATGTACAGTGATGACCAAAAATATCGGCACCCCTGCATTTCTGTCAGATAATGCACCACTTTACCAAGAAAATTCTTGCAATTACAAATGTTTCGGCATTCTTGTGTTTATTTTTTTTTGTTTCTATTGGTATGAAAAGTGGAGAAACAAAAAGACAAATCTGACATATTGCATGCAAAACCCCAAAAATGGAATGGACAAAATTACTGTCATCCTCAATTTAATATTTGGCATCACACCCCTTAGAAAAAATAACTCACATTAATGGCTTCTTGTAACCATCAATGAGTTTCTTCCACCTCTCTTCTGGAATTGTGGCCCACACTTCTTTCACCAACTGTTCCAGGTCTCTCATATTGGAAGGGTTCCTTTTCCCAACTGCTGTTTTGAGATCTCTCCACAGGAGCTCTATGGGATTGAGATCTGGACTCATTGCTGGCCAGTTCAGTCCTCTCCAGCGCTTTGTCTGAAACCATTTCTGGGGGCTTTTTGACGTGTGCTTTGGGTCATTGTTCTGCTGTAAGACCCATGACCTCTGACGGAGACCCAACTTTCTGACACCGGGCCTTACATTGCACCCCAGAATTCTTTGGTAGTATTCAAATTTCATAATGCCATGCACACGGCCAAGACATCCAGTGCCTGAAGCAGCAAAGCAACCCCAAAACATCAGTGACCCCCCACCATGTTTGACTGTAGGGACTGTATTCTTTTCTTTAAAGGCCTCATTGCTTTTTCTGAAAACAGTAGAATGATGGGCTTTACCAAAAAGTTGTCATTTTGTTTCGTCTGTCCACAGCACATTTTCCCAAAAGGATTTTGGCTTCCTCAGGTAAGTTTTGGCAAACTCCAATCTGGCTTTTTTTTATGTTTCTGTGTCAACAATGGGGTCCTCCTGGGTCTCCTACCATAGAGTCCCTTTTCATTCAGATGGTGACGTATAGTGAGAGCTGACACAGTTGTGCCTGAAGGTCATCTTGGATTTGTCTGGAAGTTGATCGAGATTCTTTAGCCACCATTCGAACAATCCTTTGTTGTAATCTTTGATCAATTTTTCTCTTTTTTGTCCGCATCCAGAGAGATTAGCTACAGTGTCATGGGCTGTAAACTTGACAATGTTGGGCGCAGTGGACACAAGAACATTAAGATCTCTGGAAATGGACTTGTAACCTTGAGATTGTCCATGCTTTTCCACAATTTTTGTTCTCCAATCAAACAATTCTTTGCTGCTCTCTCTCTCTTCTCCATGCTCCATGTGGCACACAGAGACAAACAACAGAAAGGTTGAGTCAATATTTCAACGTTTTAACTGGTTGCCAGGTTGACTTCTATATTTGTCAGCATCTGGTCATTGATACAGGTGAGTTCAATTATAATTAACAGGAGCATCACAAACTTGGAATGCAATTACTTCTTACAATTTTGAGAAGATACCAGTAATTTTGTCCAGTCCATTTTTGGGGTTTTGCGTGGAATTTGGCTTTTTGTTTCTCCACTTTTTTGTGTCTTACCAATACAAACAAAAGAAATAAACATGAGAATGCCGAAACATTTGTAATTGCAACAATTTTCTGAGCGAAGTGGTGCATTATCCGACAGAAATGCAAGGGTGCCAATATTTTTGGCCATGACTGTACATGCTGTGCCTTGTGGTGTGCAGAGTTTCCCGCCTTTTTGTGCGGTGACGTGTATCGGCAACCTATTCAAAATAAATGGGTTGCCTTTGGCCTCTTTCATATGGGCAGCCAGGGGCTGCCATAGTTTTACTGTCCCAGGACTGCCTACTTAAAGTGCACAATACAGCCGAAGGGGACTGTTCACATGCCAAGGCAAATTCAATGTCATGTTGACATGTGGCACTGCCTGTCAGGCTCAGCCATTCCAATGAATGGAACCGCACCGCAATCGCCAGTAAAACACTTGCCCCACAGTTGCGGCACAATAGTAGATTGTAAATTGGATATAAACCTTTCAGGAGTAACCCTAAATGATAATAATTTGAGGCTGTATCTGTACATCCTTCCATATGTCTTGTTTAAATGTGATACTTTAAAGGGTTAGTTTACCTTTACCGAAAAATTGAGTTTGCAGATAAGGAGTGTCTGTAGATAAAAACCGTGCACTAAGGTTGCTATAGCTGTAGACCATTTACATGCCTCCTGAAGCCTGACTGGAATACTGCCAGAGACTGCATCCTCCCCTGCCTTGTTGCTAGGACCGTTGCTAAGACACTCCCAGGCATTACTGCTCACCGCCACCATCACAGGAGCGAGCTCTCAAACTCAAAACTTGGCACCCCCATCCAAATGGATGGGAGAGAGAGTTGTTCCAGCGCTCACCGGCACAGCTCACAGAATAACATCTGCCGAGCACCGCCAAAGCCATGAAGACCAGGAGGGAGAGTCTAACACCACCCAGCAGCCTCTCGTAGATCCCAGCATAGACGGCTGAAAACATAACACCTCCTGTGTGAGGAGGTGTCTCCGGAGATGACTTATCTCCTCTACACCATCCTCAGGAGCTCCTGCAGTGCCTCACCTGCTTCTCCTTCCACTGTCACCTGCTACGTGTGGTCATTTTGCCTGGGGGCGATGCCGCCCCCCCCCCAGAAAAATGTCACCCAAGGCAAACGCCTTGTTTTCCTTACGGTAAATACCCCCTGGTCACAGCATCACTGAGTTCGGGGCTACTGTAAGTTTAGGTTCGCACCTAAGCGTTTTCCGCAGCGTTTTGCAGAAACGCAGTACAGTCCATTTAATGTGATTTCCTATGGGACACGTTCACATCTCCGCGTTTTGCATTTTTTGGAAAGGGTCAGGGACTTTTTTAAATGCAAAAAGTTGCATTTTTGGTTTCATAGCATTCAATGGAAACACTGCAGAAAAGCATTTGCATTTTAATCTGCCTAGCAACAAGAAAAAAACCCCCGCAAAACCGTGTCAAAAGCATGTGCCAAGACGCACTGCAGAAACGCATTAAACACAAACTGCATAGGTGTGAACCTAGCCTAATAGGGGAGAGAGAACACATGCAAAGGTGTTTGAATTGGCTTGGAGCGTCTTAGCAACATCCTAGCAACAAGTCAGAAAGGTATGATGCCACTTCTGGGAGTTTTTCAATCAGGCTTCAAAAGATGCGTAAATGGCCTACACCTATAGCAAGTGCATTATTTAACTGCGCAGTTTGTTTTTATTTACAGACACCCTTTATCTTTATAGGTAGTTTGGTAAAGGTGAACAATGCCTTTAAATGAAACTCAAAACTCTGAATTTCCAATGAACTAGTATACCACCTACCCCTCCACCCCACAGCATCATTTTTATGGCTTCATTACAGGTTCACTTCAATGAACTAAACCTAAGGAGGTCAATCCACCTCTTCCCATCCACCACTTACACGAGATTTGTATCCATCTCCTCATACCGTCACATACTGTCACCATAGGCGCTCGGTCTGGGGGACAGGATCTTAAAAAACGAAATATTGGCAGACAAAATAAGGTCAGATATCACCATGGTTACCTCAGCCTGGCTGAGTACGATGAGCCCGTCTTATCTACATACTGGGAACTGAAATCCGCCGTTTTGGGTTTATTTCGTTCTTAAAAATCAGCCGGACGCGGTCCAGATAGTATAACACTCAGTCATTAGACGGGAAAATACCTTCCTTTTTAATGAATGGCCAGGAATGCCAATTTTTTTTTTTTTCTCAGGCTAATTTGTTTTTCATGATGAAAATAAAATTAAGGGCCAAATCCCCGAAGCTTTGTGAGATCGATTAAGCTGTTTATTCTACATAAACAGACTTATTCGCTAATGAGTTCTAACGCTTCAGTGCTAATGAAGTGACAAGTAACCATGGCAACCAGTCTACTCTGCTGAAGTCAGGCCTGTACAAGATGGCTGCTGACTGGTTGCTATGGGTTACTTCATCTGCCTATTATCCCGCTGAAGTCAAATGGGCCTTGATGTTCAATATTGGGCACTTTCATTGGACAAGGATGGTGTTATCAGATGGGCAGGGCATTGTGCTGAAGCAGGGGCTTATTTTCCATTCACAAAATCAAGGCCTAGGTGACAACAGTGACATCAGACTCAGACGGGTCACCAAGGATGCATTGCTGGACATGGCAGGTAAAAACAGGCACGGCGGTAAGGCCTCTTGCACATGGGTGCCTGAGCCCACGCAATGTAGATTCCGGTGTATTTCATTGACCCAGGAGGCCCAGGTGCTGCGTACAGCTGCCCATAGACATCAATCTCTGACCATATCCTGTAATATGTCTGCAGCCTCTGACCATCTCCTGTAATATGTCTGCAGCCTCTGACCATCTCCTGTAAAATGTCTGCAGTCTCTGACCATCTCCTGTATCATGTCTGCAGTTTCTCACGATTTCATGTATCATGTCTGCAGTCTTTGACCATCTCCTGTAATAAATCTGCAGTCTCTCACCATCTCCTGTAATATCTCTGAAGTCTCTGACTATCTCATGTATCATGTCTGCAATCTCTGATCATCTCCTGTAATATGTCTACAGTCTTTTACCATCTCCTGTAAAATGTCTGCAGTCTCTGACTATCTCATGTATCATGTCTGCAGTCTCTGGCCATCTCCTGTAGTATGTCTGCAGTCTCTGACCATTTCCTGTAATACATTTGCAGTCTATGACCATCTCCTGTAATACGTCTGTAGTCTTTGACTATCTCATGTATCAATGTTGTGGTCTCTGACCATCTCCTGCAGTATGTCTGCAGTCTCTGACCATCTCCTGCAATATGTCTGCAGTCTCTGACTATCTCCTGTAATACGTCTGCAGTCTCTGACCATCTCCTGTAATATGTCTGCAGACTCTGACTATCTCCTGTATCATGTCTGCAGTCTCTGACTATCTCATGTATCATGTCTGTGGTCTCTGACCATCACTTGTAGTATGTCTGCAGTCTTTGACCATTTCCTGCAATACATCTGCAGTCTCTGACCATCTCCTGTAACATGTCTGCAGTCTCTGGCCATCTCCTGTAGTATGTCTGCAGTCTCTGACCATTTCCTGTAATACATTTGCAGTCTATGACCATCTCCTGTAATACGTCTGCAGTCTTTGACTATCTCATGTATCATTGTTGTGGTCTCTGACCATCTGCTGCAGTATGTCTGCAGTCTCTGACCATCTCCTGTAACATGTCTGCAGTCTCTGACCATCTCCTGTAATACATCTGCAGACTCTGACTATCTCCTGTATCATGGCTGCAGTCTCTGACCATCTCCTGTAACATGTCTGCAGTCTCTGACCATCTCCTGTAATACATCTGCAGTCTGTGACAATCTCCTGTAACATGTCTGCAGTCTCTGACCATCTCCTGTAATACGTCTGCAGTCTCTGACTATCTCCTGTGTCATGTCTGTGGTCTATGACCATCATATGTAATATGTCTGCAGTCTCTGACAGTCTTTTGTAGCATCACATATACTGAATATAGTGTGTGGCCCCTTGCTGATGTCAGGGGCCACAGTTGAAGTTCCTATTGCTCCGAAGTTGACCTCCAGTGATCTAGATGACTGCTTCCCCCCTCAATGCAAAGTCTGCCTCTAAAGGGCATGCTTACCAAGATTACGATCCCACTCCTGAGACACTAATTATCCTGGGCCCGTGGTCTACATTTTGCCTGTCCATCATCTGGGTGGGTGCATCCAAGTCACATACACTTCACCCCGCTCAGACCTGACCTCTCAATAAGTAGGGACCACCCACTTATGACCCTGATCCCTGAAATTATTTTTTTGAGTCACAGTATATGTGCAGAAGCTGAAACAAAGTTGATACTGTGATCCCAGGACATGGCCCGGGACACATCACTGGTAGGACAGAGGGCCAAGATGGGGGACTGTCCGGGATGATCATGTATGCATAGAGCGACACATCTATAGCACATGACAACTCAAACAGAAGAGAAAACAGGTGCATGCTGTCATTGGAAAAATATTATGTCATTCATTAAAATGATTGGTGTCCTCATCCAAGAACAAGCACATGCACCTATTTTGCATAAATACATTGAGACTCCGGCTGTAATTTTAGAGGAATATGCATTCGCTGGTGACCTCTACGGGTCATCTTCAGGAATAGCAATCTTACAGCATAGCACAGGACTGAATACCAATTGCGGCTCAGCCATGCCTGGAATGCTTGAAGAGTCTGTAATGTCTGTGTGCCCAGTATGATGTACGTGAGTGGATCTGCTTGTCCCTGTATAGTTCTGCTTCTTGTGCTCTTACTAACAGTTTGTGATGTATCTCTTTCTCTCGCTGCCCCTATGGAAGCGAAGTATTCCGCTCCTGCAGGAAACACAGCTATGGTACGTAGTCAGCTTTTGTCATTGTTCCCGCTACTTGTGCATGTTCACCATCTTTGTTCAGCGGTCGAAAAATGTATTATTTATATTCATGGCAATAAACATAGTAAAAGTGATTTCATGATTGTTTAAACCAGTGGCCTCCAAACTGATGGACAGGTGCGGCCCTTTGCTTTACTTTATTTGGCCCTTGGTATCATTCCTGCCACTGACACCAACAATGGGGCATCATTTCTGCCACTGACACCAACAATGGGGCATCATTCCTGCAACTGACACCAACAATGGGGCATCATTCCTGCAACTGACACCAACAATGGGGCATCATTCCTGCAACTGACACCAACAATGGGGCATCATTCCTGCAACTGACAACAACAATGGGGCATCATTCCTGCAACTGACACCAAAAATGGGGCATCATTCCTGCCACTGACACCAACAATGGGGCATCATTTCTGCCACTGACACCAACAATGGGGCATCATTTCTGCCACTGACACCAACAATGGGGCATCATTCCTGCAACTGACACCAACAATGGGGCATCATTCCTGCAACTGACATCAACAATGGGGCATCATTCCTGCAACTGACACCAACAATGGGGCATCATTCCTGCAACTGACACCAACAATGGGGCATCATTCCTGCAACTGACATCAACAATGGGGCATCATTCCTGCAACTGACACCAACAATGGGGCATCATTCCTGCCACTGATACCAACAATGGGGCATCATTCCTGCCACTGACACCAACAATGGGGCATCATTCCTGCAACTGACACCAACAATGGGGCATCATTCCTGCAACTGACACCAACAATGGGGCATCATTCCTGCAACTGACACCAACAATGGGGTATAATTTCCACCACTGACACCAAAATTGGGGCACTTGTCCTTCCACTGACACCAACGATGGGGCACTATTCCTCCCACTAACACCAACTATTTCAACCCGTTACCAAAAATGGAGCATTGTTTACTCCCACTGGGCAGAGTGCAGCCCCCCTAAAGTCTGAAGGACAACAAACTGGCCCTTTGTGTAGAAAGTTTGGAGACCCCCTGGTTTAAACTATAAAATGCTCACAAATGATGTATACTTTTATTTAAAGGCTACTTCCATTCTTCTGATTATGTTTCATATTTACACTGTAACATAAATAATGGTCACATTGTGCAGCCCCCAACCCTCCAACCACCCCCCCCTTACTTAAATCATGGATTCTTCTTCCCACAGCATTCTTGTTTTTTTTTTCTTTTAAGTTGTTGTAAACCCTTACATATACCCAGTGAAGTAACTGGCCTCGGTTGACACGCAATGATTAAACAAATCCACCTACATAGGTTGTACATGTTTATCTGAAGCCCGCTCTCCTCTACAGCCATTTAAAGTCCAGCATTTATACAGCTTGTCCGAGCTTTCAGAAAGCAGGGGTCAGGGAGCTGAAATTATACACTGCAGAGCTCAGTGAGGAGAGCTCTGAGAGCTGATTGGAGGGAAGGGACACACCCCCTTTCACACAGCACACAGGAACAGAGCTGAGGCTGTCAATCACAGGCTGTGTCCTGTAACTCCCTCCCCTGATGCCTTTATTTTTCTTGGTGGCAGGAAAACTTGTCAGAAGTGACTCATACATATAGTAGAGGAATGAGGAAGTACACACTATAGAGGGATATTTATTTATTTATTTCAGGTACTTATATAGCGCCATCAATTTACACAGCGCTTTACATATATATTGTACATTCACATCCGTCCCTAACCCTCAAGGGGTGCACAATCTAAGGTCCCTAACTCACATTCATACATACAGTCATGGCCGAAATTGTTGGCACCCTTGATATTTTTCCTGAAAATCAAGTATTTCACACAAAAAAGGTATTGCATTAACACATGTTTTGCTATACACATGTTTATTCCCTTTGTATGTATTGGAACAAATATAAAACAGAGGCAGAAAAGCAAATATGACATAATGTCACACAAAACCCCAAAAATGGGCTGGACAAAAGTATTGGCACCCTTAACTTAATATTTGGTTGCACACCCTTTGGAAAACATAACTGAAATCAGTCGCTTCCTATAACCATCAATAAGCTTCTGACACCTCTCACCCGGAATTTTGGACCACTCTTCCTTTGCAAACAGCTCCAGGTCTCTCTTATTGGAAGGACACCTTTTCCCAACAGCAATTTTAAGATCTCTCCACAGGTGTTCAATGGGATTTAGATCTGGGCTCATTGCTGGCCACTTCAGAACTCTCCAGCGCTTCTTTGCCATCCATTTCTGAGTGCTTTTTGACGTATGTTTGGGGTCATTGTCCTGCTGGAAGACCCAGGATCTTGGACGCAAACCCAGCTTTCTGACACTGGGCCCTACAGTGCGACCCAAAATCCTTTGGTAATCCTCAGATTTCATGATGCCTTGCACACAGTCAAGGCACCCAGTGCCAGAGGCAGCAAAACATCCCCAAAACATCATTGAACCTCCACCATATTTTACCGTAGGTACTGTGTTTTGTTCTTTGTAGGCCTCATTCCGTTTTCGGTAAACAGTAGAATGATGTGCTTTACCGAAAAGCTCTATCTTGGTCTCATCTGTCCACAAGACGTTTTCCCAGAAGGCTTTTGGCTTACTCAAGTACATTTTGGCAAACTGTAGTCTTGCTTTTTTATGTCTCTGTGTCAGCAGTGGGGTCCTCCTGGGTCTCCTGCCATAGCGTTTCATTTCATTTAAATGTCGACGGATAGTTCGCGCTGACACTGATGCTCCCTGAGCCTGCAGGACAGCTTGAATGTCTTTGGAACATGTTTGGGGCTGCTTATCCACCATCCGGACTATTCTGCGTTGCAATCTTTCATCAATTTTCCTCATCCGTCCACGACCAGGGAGATTAGCTACAGTGCCATGGGTTGCAAACTTCTTGATAATGTTGCGCACTGTGGACAAAGGCAAATCTAGTTCTCTGGAGATGGACTTGTAACCTTGAGATTGTTGATATTTTGCCACAATTTTGGTTCTCAGGTCCTCAGACAGTTCTCGTCTCCTCTTTCTGTTGTCCATGCTTAGTGTGGCACAGACAGACACACAATGCAAAGGTTAAGTGAACGTCTCTCCTTTTTATCTGCTTTCAGGTGTGATTTCTATATTGCCCACACCTGTTACTTGCCCCAGGTGAGTTTACAGGAGCATCACATGCTTGTAACATTCTTATTTATCCGCAGTTGTGAAAGGGTGCCAATACTTTTGTCCAGCCCATTTTTGGAGGTTTGTGTGACATTATGTCGAATTTGCTTTCTTTCCTCCCTTTTTTTGTTTTGTCCCAATACACACAAAGGGAATAAACATGTGTATAGCAAAACATGTGTTAATGCAATACGTTTCGTGAGAAATACATGATTTCCTGGAGAAATATCAAGGGTGCCAACAATTTCGGCCATGACTGTATACTAGGGCTAATTTAGACAGGAGCCAATTCACCTACCGGCATGTCTTTGGAGTACGGGTGGAAACCAGAGTACCCAGAGGAAACCACGCAGGCACAGGGAGAACATGCAAACTCCAGGCAGGTGGTGCCGTGGTTGGGATTCGAACCGACGACCCTAGTACTGCCCGGCGGAAGTGCTAACCATTTAGCCACTGTGCTGCCCATATGCTTTGTTTATATTTCATGTCGGAGGTTTACAACCACTTTAATTCAGCTTCACCTGCATCATGTCATCCATGCACAGAGATATGTGAATGGAGAGACTACAAGTCCCAACTGCCACTGCGGAGCACAAATTTGATGCTGTCACCAGGGGCGGACTGACCATTTGGAAACTCGGGCACTGCCCGAGGGCCCGGGGTCAGTAGGGGGCCCCATGAGATGCCCCTGGTACCTTTTTTCATAGGCTTTTTTGAGTTTGGGCAAGGACACAGGGGCCCCATGATCTCCTATTGCCCGGGGGCTCCATGAGTTGTCAGTCCGCCCCTGGCTGTCACTGCTTTCATAGTCTATTGATTACCTCCTCCAGCTCTATAACTGAAGGTCCATATCTTGGTACAGACATGGAGCTGGAGGAATAGACTCCAAGAGCCTGTGCATTAAACTCGTGATCCACTAATTGCAGTTGCAACACTCTCCAGGCTCCAAAGCAAAATAATTAAAATGCACCTTTTCTCTTTCTTCAATTTGGGTTCATTTACTAATGTTTTTTTTTTTTTTGTGAAAGATGGAATATTATTATTATACAGTATTTATATGGCGCCAAAAAGTTTGTTCAGCGCTGTACATTATAGTGGGAGGCAGTACATGAGACAATACAGTAACAATACAATACATGAGGGGTTCGAGGGCCCTGCTCCGAGGAGCTTACAATCTAGGAGGGGGGGGGATAGTGGTACAGGAGGAGATAGCTGTGGGGGATGGAGTGGTAGGAGGAGTGGAGGAGATCGTCTGTTAGGTGAGGGTGGGGTAGGCTTCCCTGAAGAGATGGGTTTACAGGGTGCGCCTAAAGGTGAGGAGAGTAGATGACAGTCTGATGGATTGGGGTAGTGAGTTCCAGAGGATGGGAGAAGACCTGGAGAAGTCGTGGAGTCGAGCATGGGAGGAGGAGACCAGGGAACTGGAGAGTAGGAGGTCTTGTGAGGAGCGAAGGGTATGTGTTGGGTGGTATTTGGGTATCAGGTCGGTGAGGTAGTTTGGGGCAGTATTATGAATGGCTTTGTACGTCAATGTTAGTAGTTTGAATTTAATGCGTTGTGCAATTGGAAGCCAGTGGAGGGAATGACAGAGGGGGGTGGTGGATACGGAGCGGTTGGTAAGGTGGATGAGTCTGGCCGCTGAGTTCAGGATAGACTGAAGCGGGGATAGTCTGCGATGAGGTAGGCCGGTGAGGAGGGAGTTGCAGTAGTCAAGTCGTGAGATAATTAGGGAGTGAATGAGTTGTTTAGTAGTGTCTGATATTAGAATATACTTGTAAAGTATGGCCACAGGGGAGGCAGCTGTTCCTGGGCCTATCCGGTTGTGGTAACCCGTATAAATGCCCTTCCTCTTTTTTTTTTACCTGTTGCATGTCTATGTCACGTCCCATACAGAATGGCGCAGGTTGACAAAGCTGCAATAGCACATAAATGATGTGTAATACAGTAATTGTTTTAGCCCTCGTTCACACCAAATGCGGCTTTGAAATCTTGCTACATCAGCGCGATTTCAAAGTCTCCGTTCAATGCGACTTCATGTGCAGCTTGCAGACATCGGTGCAACTTCATGCACAGATGTCAATGCAAGTCGCACGTGAAATCGCAAAACGTAGGGCAGGAACCTTTTTCAAAGTCAGTGCAAATCAGAGTCACACAGATTTGAACAGTTTTATAGCTGGCAATAGGGTGCGACTGATCTGTCAAGTCGCATTGTTTTAAACTGAAGCTTAAAGTGTTTGTAAAGGCTTAATTTTTTTTATAAATGAATAAATATTTTGCTATGGGGAAACACCTGCGGGCTCACTCCCAAGCTGGGCTGTGTGCATCTCTAGAGGGACATAGCGAGGCTAAGCCACACTCCCTGATCCCGCCTCACAAGATTTGATTGACAGCACCCAGAGCCAACCAGAGCCCATGTAAAAAGGTGTTTCAGGGTCAGTTTACACCACATGCAGTCCAGTGTGTTTTTTTTTCTTTCTGCATCAAAAACGCATGGAAAGTAGGTTATATGGTTTCCAGTGGCATAGTTCACACCAGTGTGGTCAGTTCCAGGGCATTCCAGTTCCAGAAAAAAAATGTAGAACATGCTGCATTTTTCCTGTACTGGAATGCGGTAAAATGCACCAGAACGCATCAAAAATGCACCAGAATCCAGTACTGACGTTTTTAAAATGCCCAGTGTGCATGAGGCCTTAAAATAGAACATTGGCCAAGCCTTTGCTTCTAGCTTTGAGTATACAAGGGAAGAGTTACATCCCATATCCCCTTTTATGTTGCTGTCTGTGTCCCAGTTGGGAAAATCCAAATCACAGTCTTGTCACAGTGGCCATTGTCAATGGGTAAAAGATGAGGGCAAATCCAAAAGACTACAATAGGCACCAGGACAGAAGGTGAAAGTTACTACTGTCCAACGATGGTACTTCCCTTTACTTTTGGGAGATTTTAAGTCACTTCCTGTCATGTTTCTGGAACGAGCAGTAAACAAAAATTACGTAACGGGGATACAAATCAAATTGGAATTCCTACTGGTTGTTATCAGCTGTTGCACTTGTTGAGCTAAAAAAAAAAAAAGATGAGAATTCTGGGCATCTCATGTAAGTACCCAATGTAAAAAATAATTGCACTTGAATATGTTGTATTAAAAGATTTACCGCTACAAGTAAGAGCGGTCTGGAGAAAAGCGCACAGATGTGTCCCAAAGGAAATAAGTGAATGGTATATGTCAACTGTGATTGGTGGGGAAAAAACTCACTGCTGCCACGGTAAAAACACATCGGTTTGTGGAAAGTATGAACAGGAGCCAGGCGCTGTGTCGTTTTGTGATAAAAGTAATACACCTTATATGGAGGTGTGCCTTTAATAATTCATATGGTAAAAAATAGATATCCAGCCTGTGGCTTTAAGAAGCCAGGTTCCAAGATGGACGGACCATTCGCTCAGAGGGAAGTAGTGGAGTAGAATGCATGTCAGTGCAGGGACCACGTGTATCCGACGTCCCAGCGTCCCGGATGACGTCACCACGATGTGGAGAGGGGAGGAACTCTTGCTGGAGCCGCAGCTTTAGAAGGAAGAGGTCGGTTGCCAGGACAACATGTTTCGCGCGCATGTTTTGCCAGATAGAGAAGTGTGATTCGTCACTCCAGAGAATACGTCTCCACTGCTCTATGGTCCAGTGGCGGCGTGCTTTACACCACAGCATCCGACGCTTTGCATTGCACTTGGTGATGTAAGGCTTGGATGCAGCTGCTCGGCCATGGAAACCCATTCCATGGAGCTCTCTACACACTGTTGTTGTGCTAATCTGAAGGCCACACCAAGTTTGGAGGTCTTTAGCTATTGACTCTGCAGACAGTTGGTGACTTGCCCTGACCCCGCTCTGTCATTTTACATGGCCTACCACTTGGTGGCTGAGTTGCTGTTGTTCCCAGTTGCTTCCACTTTGTTATAATACCACGAAAAGTTGACATATTTAGTAGCCAGGAAATGTCACGGATGGACTTATTGCACAGGTGACAACCTATCACGGGACCACGCTTGGAGTCACTGAGCTCCTGAGAGCGACCCATTCTTTCACAAATGTTTGTAGAAGCAGTCTGCATGCCTAGGTGATGATTGTATACACCTGTGGCCATGGAGGGGATTGGAACATCTGTATTCAATGATTTGGAGGGCTGGCCAAAATCTTTTGGCAATATAGTGTACTTTAAAATGCAAACAATTTACCTCCATTGTATTTCACTTATTTCTAGCCTATTCCTATTAATCTAAATGATGTGGAAGTTTGTAAACTTACTTTAAGAAGATCCCACACATTTACTTCTCTGGATTCTGTGACACGTAGTCACTATGCCCTGTGAGTAGGCACTACTGTGTCACACATTTCACAGAGACCACCTTCTGATCAACAGAGGTGCTGAGAGGAGGAGTTTCAGGAGGCGGAGTCAGTTCAGAAATCACTGCTTGCAGGCAGCAAGGTACCATGGGATATGTAGTCATGGGACATGTAGTCCTTAAAATGGAGGAGAAGCTGCAAAACATGCTGGGAAAGTTGTGGAAAGAGATGGCCAGCAGACAGGCAGCACTCACAACATGAAAGTAGATTTTTCAAGTAAGTTTATATTGGATTGTCAAATATACAGTAACTATTGTTTGTATTACTATTACAATGCTAATGTTATAAAATTAAAGTGTATGCTGTGACTAAAGATTTCCTTTAAATTCCTCTACAGACTCTGAGCCAGGGGAGGAGGACACAGGAGGACCGCAGCTACAGCGGACAATTCGGGCTCCAAACAACACTCCTTTGGGCACCCCTTCAGGTAATACTCACAAATAAGCAAACACAATCCTTAACAATGCACTTCAGATGTTACTCCAGCCAAAACTGTTTTTGTTAGTCTTGGACAGGGTGGAGGACAATTTGAATTTCTTATTAGGGTTTTTTTTTTACTATTGTCTGCATATGTAATTATTAGGGAAATTGATATTTACATTCTGTCCCAAAATACCACCATCTCTAGAAGAGAAAGTGAGGGGAATCTCCCAAATGGGGGTCTACAATAATAAACCCTTGGCAGATGTTCTAAGGCAGAGGTTTTTAACATTTTTATGATTACAACCCCCCAGTGGATTGCTCAAAATGTCCACAAATCTCCATCATCATTACTAGGTATGAAGTTAGGGTTCACCACTACCATGGGTTTGAAGTAAATCCTGCAGATTCAAGATTTGAGGTCCCAGTTAATTTATGCGCAGATTCATCCAGAAGAAATTTCTAGACAATAATGCACTGCGTGGCTTTTAAACTTTACCCAGCAGACCAAATTTACAAGTCAGCAGCTGTCCCCCCCAGCTCCCCCACCACCAAAAAATAGAATGCAGCAGCTAAAGAATACTGTAGCTGCTGAATTTTATTAGAGTAACACTTACCTGTCCGGGGATCCAGCTCTGGTCTCGCATGGGCCAGTTCTTTGCCGGTCTTTGGATCCTCGGCACCAGCATATCTAGTGTGGGAAGTCAGCTGTGACTCTCTGCGGCTTCACAGTCGGCTTCCCACTGAATATGCATGAGCACTGCACTTTGTGACTGGTCCTGCAGCTTTTTTGGACCTGTGATGCCAAAAATGAGGGGAGCAACTTGTATCGACTAGAGTGGGAGCAAGTACCTATTAAAACTAGGTATCCCCCCCCCCCCCCAAAAAAAAAGTGCCAAAATGTTAAAGAGGAAGCAAAAAAGCAGAACTTCCCCTTTTGGGTGAAGTTCCGCTTTAAGTTTGGGGTGCTCAAAGCAGACCATCTGGTATGTACTACCTTTTTTTTTTTAATGTTTGTGCATTGGTATGTGTCCCACACGGCAGTGTCCAGCTTCCTTTATCTTTATTTTGACAGTAGTTTCCTTTTTACCCTACAAATAACCAGAATGTAATAGGATTTACCACCCATAGACTTCAGTGGTATTGGTCTCCGGTTTGGGTTTAATGAATTTCGAACAAGATTCTCCAAACTTTGAGAATCAAAAGTAAATTTGCTCATCAATAGTTATCACCAATCCTATTCGGTACTTATAAGGCTTTAATAGATGTAAACAATTTGTTTTTTCTCTACATATGGATAGCTAGGAATAGGACAGCTGAAAGAAGGTCGTAAGAACTGTATCATATTTATTTTTTATTAAAGGTTGATACATCTAGTAATATTTTGCTGCACTTTTGCTGCATCCAAAACATCAATATATCCACTTTGATTTTAGGTTCAACGATGCAGAGAATCTAGTTTAACCAAAATACCACCCCCTTCACTTGGTTCCCCTACCCTCAAAGGGTTGTACTCTTGGTTAAGGGCCCGTGTTCTAGAACTTCTCCACTCTACTAAAATTATTGTACTTTTATAAGTCTGTGTCCTTTTGGAGAGATTTTCCTTCACTTCCTTCTCTGGTGACTTCCATCATTAGGAAGGAAGGTGAAAACCAATGTCCTCAATGGGACAGTAATAAAAACCTTGCGTCTGAGACTGAAGTGCCACGCCACAAATGAATATTCCAACTACAATTTTATTCCAATGTAAAGTCAGAAGTCAAGTAGAAGATCAAAATAGGAGGCCAACGTGTTTCGGGTGTCCAAACTCGTTACCTTTATCATGGCTTAAAGATAGGAGACAATGTATATGGATGTAATGGAGAGGGCAGTGTTAATGATATATTGACCGGTATAATATCAGAACCAAGACATGTCAGAAAATGATTTGGTTGCCATATGTGTAGAAACACCACTGAAATGCGTTGACTTCTTCATGTGATCTTCTACCTGACCTTACATTGGAATAAAATTGCGTCTGGACTAATAATTTGTGGTGTGACTCAGATAGACTGTTCTGCACTATGAAGGAGAGAAATTGTGGGAATCCTCTGAGGTTTACAAGCCACCAACCCTGTAACCAGGCAAGCAGCGGCAAGAAGAATGCCTGTCAGCCTCATCTCCCTATGCATTCCTCATGCTGGTGCTTGCATTAGGTACGTGCTGGAAGCCGGAGACAGGGGCTCGCTTAGAAAAGCAGCTGTCTCTTTGGCAGCAGCAGTGTCGGGCTGCCTGAGCCTGGTAATTGGCGCTCTGTCTGACATTGAAGCTAGCATTACCTAAGACAGGGCTTGAAAAAGCCGCTCGCCCGGTCGCCAAATGCAAGGAGAAATTCTAGTGTGGCGAGCGGCAAGCGGCGAGCACAGATGATGGATGGAGCTGCTGCACCTGCGCTCCAAGCCTCATTGTGAAGCCAAGTTCCGGTTTCCAACTTCTGGTTTCTGGCTTCTTCGGCACCTCCATTACACTGGCAGCGCCGCTGGGGGGACAGGTGCAGGATAGGTCCGCTCTCCAACGCTGAGAGGAGACACCCTCTCCACCGCCGCAGGGGACTCGAGGAGAGGTCCGCTCTGCCCCGCTGTGGGGGACATGAGGAGAGGCCCGCTCTCCACCGCCTTGGGGGATCACTGTAGAGAAACCACTGCACTGCCCTCACACAGAGCTCAGTGGCCTTAGTATACTGCAGTATACCTCTGAGCATAGGGCTACAAAATAAACTGTAAGACACTTGTTATCAGGGGCGGACTGACCATTTGGAAACTCAGGCACTGCCCGAGGGCTCGGAGTCAGTAGGGGGCCCCATGAGATGCCCCTGGTACCTTTTTTCATAGGCTTTTTTGAGTTTGGGCAAGGACACAGGGGCCCCATGATCCCCTACTACCCGGGGGCCCCATGAGTTGTCAGTCCGCCCCTGCTTGTTATTTACTGTTCCAAAAGACACTGATTTTCTTTGTATAATTTTCTGCTAAAATACGACTGGACTTTAATAAATGAATAATAAAAATATAAAAGTATTATACAAAAATCAGTTTAAGGAGAAACTGCAATAACTGAAAATATGTGCTCACTAACAAATATCATATCGTCATGTTAAAAAGTCTCTTTTTAAAGATGCAGGAGATAAACAAAAAAAATATATAAAATGTTCACTACAGGTTTAAAGCTGTAAAACTTGATATTTTGATTGCACCCTATTGCTAGTAGCCTCCCTGGCGGTATTCCCGAGTGTAGCTCGGGGTAAAGTTTCAGCACCACAAGCGGTAACCCCGAGCTACACTCGGGCTTACCATGCGGCGCTGCTCCGGGATCTGTTCTTCACTTATCTTGTCCTGCTCTCCCGCGATGTCCCCCCTGCAGTGTCCCCTGTAATGTCCTCTGGCGGATGCCAGCATCTGTCATCTTGGTTCCGTCCCCTGCGAGCGTCAGGATGTACGGGGGACGGAACTGGCGGGAAATTTGAAAATGACGAAAAGTGACATTCACTAAATACACTAAAATCACATAGTATAACATTCCTGTATCAAACCATTTCACATACATTTTGTCCCGAGTGCTTTGTCCTGTGCCCTGCCTGCATTTTTACTGTTCTTTCTGCCTGGAAACTGAGAAACGTCCATGACGTCCAAAAAGCGTCCCTTTAGGTCAAAAGCGGTTTTAGACCGGATAGAGAACAGCAATAGTAAATCAGAACCACTTGCAGAATTGAGTGATAATGATTTGTGGGGGAAATTCGTCATCAGACACTGAAAATGATTTTGCGACTTTGCTCAGTGATGTGCGAACTTGGCGCTCTATTTCAAATTTCAGTGTTTTTGGTTTGATTATATAATTGAAATAAATGTATTATATTATTTTTATGAATATTTATTAAATTATAATTTATGATTTTGTGTTTCAAATTTTAACATACCCGGGATGTTTACTAGACTCTTGTTCGGACAGATTTCAGTGAGTTATTCCTAAAAATTACAGGCCTACAATAAAAAAAACTACATATTTCCATGCCAATAAATGTACCGCTTTAAGCACAGAAATATGGACATAATCAGACCGCTAGGGAGGTTAAGGAAAAACTGCAATAATAACTGAAAATATGTGCTCACTAACAAAAATCATATCGTCATATTAAAAAGTCTCTTTTTATAGATGCAGGAGATAAGCAAAAAAAATACAAAATGTTCACTACACGTTTAAAGCTGTAAAACTTGATATTTTGATTGCACCCTATTGCTATTAAGCTATTGCTGTTATGTTTAAATTGACATAATAAAGCGATGTTATAATTGCAGTTTTTTATATTTTGGTCTCTTTATTCTAACGAAAATTTCATAAGCTTTAAGGGGGCGTGGTTGGGGCAGGGCTGGGGGTGGGGTTGGGGGATGGGGTGGGGTTGGAGGCGGCCCTGGGCAAGGTTGGGTGGGGCAACTGGTGGAGAGTAAGGCAGTGTTTCTCAATTCCAGTCCTCATGGACCCCCAACAGGTCATGTTTTCAGGATTTCCATTATTTTGCACAGGTGATTTGATCAGTTTCACTGCCTTAGTAATTACCACAGCTGTTTCATCTGAGGGAAATCCTGAAAACATGACCTGTTGGGGGTCCATGAGGACTGGAGTTGAGAAACACTGGAGTAAGGCTACATTCACCCTTGCCTTGTTAGCAAGCGGCAGACAGGCTTTGGGAAGTGGTTTTACCATTTCCGAAACGCCTGGGAAAATTCTGCACATTGCAGCACATAGTGCTGTTCAAACGGGAGCGTTAGCGTCACGTTGTGTTGAGGCAAAACGGACGTCTCTGGTCGAGTCAGGAGGAGTTGAAGCCTCCTATTCAAGTCTATGGTGCCACTCTGCAAACGCCCGGCTGGCGTTTGCGGGGCATTTGCGGAGCGTTAACACCATTCAAACTTCATTATAGGCGTTTGTGGGGTATTTTTAATGCTCGGCAAACGCTTAGCAACCGCTGCTGCACCGTGCATGCAGCGTTTGTGGAGCGTTAAAAACACTCCGCAAACGCCAGACCAACGCTTGTCAAACGCTATAGGGGCGTTTGGCAAGAGTTGGAAAAACAGTCAAGTGTGACCGATCCCTTAGGTTTGTGCCTGGCTAGGTCTAGACTCGAAATTGTAAGCCCTGACCTAGGAAGATGGAAAAAAGTACTACATGTACTTGGCCCCATCGGAAACTGAATACTGTAAAAAAAAAAGTGATACTTTTTCTTTAATAAATGTTATGAGGGTTGCTTGGTGCACTTCTGATGGCGTCTATATGAACATGGAAATTTTAATGCGAAGAAAATATCACTGTTTACTCAACTTTCTATATGTCACTCCATATAACCAGTCGGCGTTTTTCCTATAACCTCCGGCGAACCAGATCAGCAATTATACTTCTCTAAGAGATGTTTGACCTAATATACAAGGCATCAATGCACATAGTGAAAGAGTAAATGTAAATGATTTATAACCTGCAGAAGGCACAGGCGTAATGGAAGGAATCTTCAGTATTCCCCATTACTGCCTTCACAGCAGCAATTAAGGTAACACTAGCAAGCAGGGTTTATATCCTTCTGACACTTATATCTGATCTGTTCATATATTTTAATACTGATGGGCTAGAGATGGGATAACCTATTTATATTCAAGTATAAGCGCAAAGATGGCAAGCTAAAACGTCTGTTTTACCCAAACACAGCATATAACACAGTACTCTGGCAGAACATGTACACCCCCCCCCCCCCCATAACTCTTCCGAATAAAATCAATTTTCTCCAATAACCAAAGGCATTTAGAATGATCTGTTAAGCAATTATCTTCCATTTAATGAAGGACTTTCCAAAGACTCGCTTATTAAGGACAGTAAAACTCAGAAGGTCACATTTACCAAGAAGGCATACTTATGGGCTCTCTCTCGTGGCTCCCTGCTGCAGTGGCCCATACCCTGACCTCTGGGCAGTTCCTCCTGTATCCCGGGAAGAACTATGAATTACAGGCAGGTCCTTGATTGAAAGTCTGTGCACACCTGCACAGGGGCGGACTGACAACTCATGGGGCCCCCGGGCAATAGGGGATCATGGGGCCCCTGTGTCCTTGCCCAAACTCAAAAAAGCCTATGAAAAAGGTACCAGGGGCATCTCATGGGGCCCCCTACTGACCCCGGGCCCTCGGGCAGTGCCCGAGTTTCCAAATAGTCAGTCCGCCCCTGCACCTGCACCATCAGGCTGCTGGTCTCCTGTAAGACAAGGACACCGGGATAGAGGCTTCGTCCCTCCTAATGCCCTGTACACACGATGAGAATATCGGACGAACGATCAGCCGTTTTTTTTCGCCTGCTATCACATCGAAAGTGAAAAGGTTACTAAAGATACGAAAATTCTCCTATGAAAGAAAAGAATTTCGAAAGTGATGTCATGTATTGCATTTATTTGTATTGTATTTTCAGACGACTACTGTACTGATTAAACGAAAATCGTACGATCTGGTATCGTATGAGCAACATTTTTGCGCTTGTCCCTTCGGATATTGTCGTACGAATTGTCGTGATCGGCTCTCAAAAGCTGTGTACTAACAATCCAATTATAGGACGATCGGTCCTCGTACGAAAATTTTCATACGATTTTCTTATAGTGTGTACGGGGCATAAGATTCTTCAAAGCCTCCGAACTCCAAAACTCAATCCGGGAGTCACCAATCCCTGAGAAATCTGAAAAACCTTTTTTCTCCACTCAGAATAGATATTCTGGAGCCACTCAACCTGCATCCAGCAGAACTCTGTGTGACATTAAAGCGGAGCTCCAGGCTTCCCCCCAAAAAATGAAGTCAACATCTACACATACTGTAGCTGCTTGATTTTAATATAAGGACACTTACCTGTCCAGGGATCCAGCGATGTCCTTAGCCGAGCGGATTCTTCAATTGGCTTCAGGTGTAGGTGCCGGAACCTTCACTAAGGCTGGCCATAGACGGGCCGTTTATCGGCCGAATTGTTGGCCGATAAACGAAAAATCGGTCATTGCTACCATGGATGCTGCCACCAATGCTTACGCAAGACTGCTGTTTTTCGTGGATTTTCCAGCATGACCAATAAAAAGAAAAGAAAAGATCCGCAGAAAACGGCCGGTGGCATTGCCCCACTAACGGTGTGAATATCGGGCGATTTTTCGTTTGGACGAAAATTCAGCAGATAAACGACCCATCTATGGCCTGCATAAGGGAAACTGACAGTGAAGCACGCTGTACTTTGGAAATGGTCCCGTAGTCTTCTGGGACCTGTGAAGTGTCCCAGAGGGCTGCAGAGGAAGGAGGAGGAGGGCTGATCGCTGTGGAGCATCTGACCAGAAGTGGGAGCGGGTACCTGTCAAAATCGGGTACCCGCTCCCCCCCAAAACAGTGCCAAATGTGGCAGTGGAGGTGGGAGGATGTGAACAAGCAAAACTTTCCCTTTTGGGTAAAGTTCCGCTTTAATCCCTTTTTCCACCATGGCAGGGCATATCACAATAGAAAGATAATTAATCTATAGCAGCAAAAAAACCTATCAATCTATAGCAACTCCTAAATGGAACTCAAATATCTATTAACATTACATTTTTACAAAGCAATACACCTGTGTGACTAGATTGTGATGGAGACTGCCATTCCCCAAATCCCATGCCACATACTAGTTACAGGTTCGGGAACTCAATAAACAGATTTATCTGCATTGCCCCAGAAGGGGTTTGCAACATTTAATTCAGAGAATGTCCTCTTCCATCAGAGCCTTCTCACACAGGTGCATTGCTGTATGGCAGACCAAGCTGTCTGTATTATTTATTTCAGGTACTTATATAGCGCTGTCAATTTTCGCAGCGCTTTTACATATATATTGTACATTCACATCAGTCCCTAACCCTCAAGGGGTGTACAATCTAAGGTCCCTAACCCACATTCGTACATACACATACTAGGGCCAATTTAGACAGGAGCCAATTAACCTACCAGCGTGTCTTTGGAGGGTAGGAGGAAACCAGAGTACCCGGAGGAAACCCACGCAGGCACAGGGAGAACATGCAAACTCCAGGCATGGTGCCGTGGCTGGGATTCGAACCAATGACCTGAGTACTGCCAGGTGGAAGTGCTAACCATTTAGCCACTTTATAAAGAAATGTCTGAGTTCTTGGACCTAGATTCCTGCCAGCTGTAAAGCAATGTCCCTATACAAATACCCTATACAGAAATGAGCAGTGTAGGTGCACATGCAGAGCCATACAAAGCAGTGTACTGGAGCTGACAGGGGAGAGAACTGTATTGTTTACATACAGTTCTCTCCCTCTGTCGATAATGCTCGGCAGGACCCAGAGATTGACGGCTCATGTGCGCCCCCTGCCCAGAAATGCAAACACGTGTGTATATATATATATATATATATATATATATATATGTGATTTTGCGCACCCCTGCTATAGTACATCTGCTATAGGGTGGTGGGAAAGCAGTTAAAAAAATCCTACAATCATTAGTGGTCAGTGGTGCTTTAATCCACCAAGAAAAAAAAAAAAAACAATCCCACAATCTTCCTCATTGTAAATGTTTATTTGTAAACATAGACAGTGTTTACACTTCTGATCTCTGTGGTTGGTTCACAGCAATCAAAAGGTACAGAGCCATTCTGGCTCTGTTCAGTCTGCCTGTGATTTGCACTGCCCATTGACAGCTCCATCACAGGCATTCCACTGGTGCACTGGGTACCTAAATAGGTTTTCTGTAGCACCTGTAAAAAAAATGGCTCTCCAGAAATTTGGGTCCACCTCTCCATCATTTTTCTATGATACGGTGGTAGTAAGGTGAATAAATGTACACTCAAAATTGAAAGTAAAACTTTGAAATGTATGCAGAGAGAAATCCTACCTCCTCTGAGTTTTAGTTTTTCATCCAGCCTCTGCTGTAGTGCATCAGTCCATCCCCACACCCTTTTATCACCCTTTTATCAGTAATATGGTCATCTAAGAACCCCTGACTGCAAAACAGGAGACAAATTCACAAACACACCCACTGCTTATTCTTTTCTCAGCCCTCTACAAAAAACCTGATGTAAAAACTTGTAAGGTCAAAGACATTTCCCACAACCACCAAACACATTCCGAACAATGTGAAACTGATGGATAATACAGGAGTGGAGAAGTCACTGGGGTGTCAGGAAGTGTATTGGGGTTGATTTACTAAAACTGCAAAATCGGATGCAGCTGTGCATAGCAGCCAATCAGCTTCTAACTACAGCATGTTCAAAAAAATCTGAAGAATATATTTAAAAAATATTTTTTGTTAAACATATTCTTCAGATTTTTTTTAACATATAAAAAAGTCATTTTAACATATAATTTAAAATATATTTGTAAATGCAGTCCAAAAATGTAGATTTGTATTTTTAAAGACATACAGTATATTTGAAATGTATTTTTAAAAACATTTTTTCATACATTTTGTAATAAAAACACATTTCAACATACAGTAAATATATATATATATAGAAATCTTTTGAATATGGCCAAAACTGCAGCATTTCAAATACATGTCAATATATTTGGGAAGAATATTTTTAAAATATATTTCAAATATACAGTTAGGTCCATATATATTTGGACACAGGCACAATTTTAGTTTTTTCAGATATTTGCCAAAACATATTCAAGCTATAGCTATATAATGGATATGGGCTGAAAGTGCACACTCTTAGATTTAATATGAGGGTATGTACATCCAAATTAGAGAAAGGGTTTAGGAATTACAGCTCTTAAGAGTAGCCATCCCCCCTTTTTCAAGGGACCAAAATTAATTGGACAATTGAATCAAAAGCTGTTTCATGACCAGGTGTGGGCTACTCCTTCATTATTTTTTCATCAATTAAGCAGGTAAAAGGTCTGGAGTTGATTCTAAGTGTGGGATTTGCATTTGGAATCTATTGCTGTGAACCTACATCATGTGTTCAAAGGAGCTGTCCATGCAAGTGAAACAAGCCATTGTAAGGCTTCAAAAATGAAACAAATCCATCAGAGGGATAGCAGCAACATTAGGAGTGGCCAAATCAACAGTTTGGTACATTCTGAGGAAAGAAGAATGCACTGGTGAGCTCAGCAACATAAAAAGGCATGGACATCCACAGAAGACAACAGTGGTGGATGATCATAGGATCCCCTCTATGGTAAAGAAAAACACATTCACAACATCCAGACAAGTGAAGGGCACTCTCCAGGAGGTGGGTGTATCATTGTCTACAATCAAGAGAAGACTTCACGAGAGCAAATACAGAGGGTTCACCACAAGGTGCAAACCATTCATAAGCCTGAAGAATAGAAAAGCCAGATTACACTTTGCCAAAAAACATCTAAAAAAGTCAGACCAGTTCTGGAAAAGCATTCTTTGGACGGATGAAACTAAGATTAATCTGTACCAGAATGACGGGAAGAAAAAAGTGTGGAGAAGGCTTGGAACAGCTCATGATCCAAAGCACACAACGTCATCTGTAAAAGGTGGTGCAGGCAGTGTGATGGTATGGGCATGCATGGCTTCCAGTGGCACTGGGTCATTGATGTTTATTGATAATGTGACAGAAGACAGAAGCAGCCGGATGAATTCTGCAGTGTTTACAGATATACTGTCAGCCCAGATTCAGCCAAATGCAGCAAAGTTCATTGGACAGCTCTTCACAGTACAGATGGACAATGATCCAAAACACACTGCAAAAGCAACCCAGGAGCTTTTGAAGGAAAAGAAGTGGTATATTCTGCAATGGCCAAGTCAATCACCTGATCTCCACCCCCTTGAGCATGCATTTCACTTGCTGAAGGCAAAACTAAAGGCAGAAAGAGCCACAAAGAACAACTGAAGATAGCTGCAGTTAGAGCCTGGCAAAGCATCAGAAAGGAGGAAACCCAGTCTTTGGTCATGTCCATGGGTTCCAGACTTCAAGCAAAGCATCAGAAAGGAGGAAACCCAGTCTTTGGTAATGTCCATGAGTTCCAGACTTCAGGCAGTCATTGTCAGTAAAGGATTCTCAACAAAATATTAAAAATGAACATTTTATTTACGCTCATATTCAATTGTCCAATTACTTTTGATCCCTTGAAAAAGGGGGGATGACTACTCTTTAAGAGCTGTAATTCCTAAATCCTTCCTCCAAGGTGGATGTACATATACTCAAATTAAACCTGAGAGTGTGCACTTTCAGCCCATATCCATTATATAACTATCTCTTGATTATGTTTTGGTAAATACCTGAAAAAAATTAAAATTGTGCCTGTGCTTAAATATATATGGACCTAACTGTATTTTTCTTCCATATGGGTGAGCACCACAAACTGAAAACACTACTTATTTCACATAAAACTCACCCAACCATGTCTCCATGCTGTATTTTGTTCAAAAATCATTTTGATAAACAACCCCCCCCCCCCCACCCAGCATTTCTTGTCATGACCATCTTGAGTAAGGGCGGATGATTCATTTAGCATTCATTTGCTCGAATCCATCTGCCCTTAGCTCAGGCACACAGACAGGAGGGTGTGCTTAGCTGAGAAAGCCCCTCCTCCCCCTCCAGATAAAAGAAGAGGAAGACACCTGGGATGTATGACATCATTCCAGAAACCACAAAGGATCTGAAGAAATGTAAAAAAAAAGTTAAAACAAGTAAATATAATATAACTTCCTATCTATTTACTAAGGCCCTCAACATAAGGATTTAAAAAGTCAGTGTTGACTGAGAGAGTTTATTTCTGCTTTACATGTGGTAGAGCATGGTAACGTGCCTTTTATCACAATGCCATTGTGCGAACGGGCCCTGACAGTTGCACTGCTGCAGTGTTTGCTGGATTGCAGTAGCAGTTTACTGATTTCTCCTAATGTCGCATGGAATTACTTTTTTTTTAATCCATCTTTCTTTTTTCTTTTAGGAGACTCAGATACATTGCTGGCTAGCTCGCTACACACCACTCCCAGCACGCTGACCGGACTCTCGCAGACGGATGAGTTCTCTGACTGGTCAGGCAGTCAACAGACGGTAGTAGAGAGGGACTCCAAGAATGCCAGGCAAGGCTTTGCTCAGGGGGTGGGGGCTCGGCACCTGGGAGTGGAGCCCCTTATCCCAGCCTCCAGCAACAATCATCCAGGCAGTGTCTGGGGGTCAGAGGTCAGCCTGTCAGGGTTCAGCGACCTGTATAGCAGCGCCTTCAGCCTCTACCGGGGCAGATCTTGTGCCATCCGGGTGTAAGTAACCCAAGTGCTCTATGGCAGTGTCATCATCCTCTCTCCTTGCCATGACGGTCTATTCAGAGGCTTTTTTATATTTTTTTTGTTTTTCATTCAATTCATATTTATTTTTTTTACATTTATGTTCAATATTTTTTCTCCAGATTTTTTATTTCCATTTGTGATTCCCAGGCTGACCCTTTACTCCTATTTCTTTGCATTTTATGCTGTTTTGTTGAGTTAGCATCATTGTTTCATTGCGTGCGTTCCATTGCATGTCCATTTTTGTAATTCTGTATTTAACCTGTTCATCGTGTTTTGGGATTGCAAATAACACTGAGAGATGACACATAACGCTGAACTCCAGACAAACAGCTAAATACACAGTTGCAATACATATTTTGAACTGTCTTAAAAGATCACTTTTTAAAAAATGTATAAATAAATGCACGTATTTTTGCAGGTAAAACAAATGTGCATTTTTTTTACTTAGGAGACTGTAAAGCATTGCACCTGCGATCAGCAGATCGCGGGTGCAATGTCATGCTCCTGCACACTGTCAGTAGCGCTCTCTGTCCATACCTCCCATACAGGCGGTCAGTTACTGAAGTCCAGGAAAATCAATGAACTATGAGACTACTCATCAGCGCCTTCTCAGTTCATTGACAATTACAAGCCAACTTCTGCGGCAGCACACAGTACTTGTAGTTCATTCATTCACAGAACAGAACTGCGAATGAATGATGCAGCTGTGGAGGTGGTGTTTTTAAATTGTGACAGCGGGAACAGGGATGAGTTGCCCCGCCTGCTGTCACAACAAAGCATCGGGTTGGGGTGCGGGGAGGTATTTTAAAACTATACAGGGAAGCTATCATAAATTTTGGAGCCCCTTACACAGTTTTAGGCGTAGACCTAGACCACCAATATTCCCAGGGCTTGACCGCCATCTCATCAAATCCATCCACAGGCCATCCCACTGAGTTCCCATCCTATGTCCTCCTCCTCTTCCCATCCCATCTCCTCCATCCCAAGTCCTCTTCCTCTAGTCCCATATTCTCCATCCCATGTCCTCCTCCATGCCATGTCCTCTTCCAGTCCCATCTTCTCCATCCCATTTCCTCCTCCAGTCTAATCTCCACATCCCATGTCCTCCTCCTCTAGTCCCAAACTCCTCCATCCCATGTCCTCTTCCTCCTCCAGTCTCATCTCCCCATCCCATGTCCTTCTCTTCCAATCTCATCTTCCCATACCATGTCCTCCTCCTCCAGTCCCATCTCCTCCTCTTCATCAGCACACCTTGGCATAGTAATAATGTTGTCCTATATTCACACAGGGTGGCAGACATCACAAGCCGTAGATACGGGACCTCACAAATCCCTATCTCGAAGCAGAGAAATGGATCCTGTGGGATCTTCAAATGTCAGCTTGTGATGTCTGTTCCTTTATTTAAATAAAGGACAAGATTGTTACTATACCAAGGCATGCTGCTTAAAATTTATATTCTCATATGACTGCATTGTGGCGCAATCTTGGGGCAGGTTGATTGTACCCAAATTGAACCATCAATCGACTTGGGTACAACCAACATGTCGGATTTATAGCATGCGATTATTGCCAGTGGCTATAGCCGTTAGCAATAATCATTGTGTTCTCTCAGCGGGGATGGCTCTCCACCGGAGGAACACAATAGCTCTGTGGATGAGACTCCTCCATCAGCGCTGACTGTGTTGATGGAGGAGTCAAGCGATATTCTTTTCTGCAACCCGTAGTTGCAGGTAAGGAAATCGCAGAATCTATGGCCTGCCTAAGGTTTGCCACAGTAAAGCTCCCTTTACGCCCCTTATCATAATCCATCACTGCACAGCTGAGCTAATAGGTAAAATAGATGAATGCCACCATTATTTCTTTTTTATGTTTTGCATGCATTTGTTCCATATATCTCAGAGACACAATTGGCTTGTTTATCATCTCCATCAAACTAATGATACACTTGGCTTGGATAAAACTATATTTTAAAGTGTCATATACTTTACACTACTGCAGTCTAAAGAAATCTGCTGATAAACTAAATACCAACATACTTATCAAACACTATTAACGGCATTGCATTTATATGTACATTTAAAGTACACCATATCAACCAACTATCCATTAGCTTCCATGAACTAATCTACACTTTACAGGTCAAACTTAATTGGTTGCTATGGTATACAACAGATATAACTACAAATGCAAGGTTGGTAAATAACCCTAATATACTAAAATAACACACAAAGTTAAAGTTGAACTCCAGGGAAAACAGTTAAATCCACAGATTAAATACTATTAGATGTATTTACACAGCTCTGCCGCACAGTACAGACCTGTCTGACTGCAAAGAGACTTGGTCTTACTCTGATGTAGTTCAGTAACCGTTACAGGTCTTGTCCCTCCCATCCTGTGACTGGACAGTAAAAAGGGAAGCAGCAGATGAATGAGTCTGTCACCCTTCCCTCTCCTCCTATCAGCATGCTTCTTGCATTGTAGCACAACTGATTGGCTCATTGTGCTGCATCTCCTTCCCTTTAATTAAGCTCTGTTGCACAGGGACTGCAAGAAGCTGATACCAAGTGAAATAAAAATACATTTAAGGCTGTGTCAGGAATTACAGAGCACCATTATTTGTATCTTTTTTATCTGCCTGGAATTCAGCTTTAACACAGGGAAATGCTGGGATAAGAATACGGGAGCTGCCAGTGTGTCTGACTATGCAAGCAATGGTTCTGTCATCCTCACCCTTAGTTCATTAACTCATTACATAGTGAGTCTCAGGTCTGAAGTATTTTGGATGGGGGTACCAAGTTCAAGCGCTTCATTCCTAGGTCAGAGGTCTCCAAGCTTTCTTAACAAAGGGCCAGTTTACTGTCCTTGAAACTTTGGTGGGGGCCTGACTGTGACCATTGGTAGTAGAAAATACCCCAGCATCAATGGGAGTAAATAGCCTACCAGGCTTGGCGGTCAGCAGAAGTAAAAAATATTACATAGCGTTCAGTAGGGTGAGGAATAGTGCCCTATCATTGGTTTTAGTGGGAGGGATAGTGCCAAATTATTGGTGTCAGTGGGAGGAATAGTGCCCAAGGTTGGTGTCAGTGGAAGGAATAGTGCCCCATCATTGGTGTCAGTGTGAATAATTATGCTCCATCATTGGTGTCAAGGAGAGGAATAAGAACCCAATGTTGATGTCAGTGAAAAGAATGGTGCCTCACTTTTGGTGTCTGTAGGAGGAATGGTGCCTTGTATCAAGACAAGGAGGACGAGTACCCCAAGGGCCCGATAAAGTGAAGCAAAGGGCCAAATTTGGCCCATAGGCTGCAGTTTGGAGACCACTGCACTAGGTAGTATAGCAAAGATAACAGATTCAGAGCTTGCATCTTAAAGAACAAGTTGGCATTGACAGCTCAGGTATTTGAATTCTTGGCAGGCTCTCCTTAAAATGAATATAAGGAATTATTTGGATTAAAATAGATTCTGATTCATTCTTTTCCCTTGCAGTTTTTTACCAGAAGGGGGGCTGAGGCGAGGCAGCATCAATGGTGCCATTCCAGACTCTCCCCGACCTCTTCAGAGTCCCAGAACTCCTATTCTACCTCCTCCATCTCCCCGTCTAGGCCAAAGGCCATCTGCCAATCCTGTACCAAGCAGCCGTGGCCAATCAGCACTTCTCACACCCCGAAAGAAAACCCAGATGCCTTCACAGTATCAAGACTCAGTGGCTGAGGAGTTTGAGGAGAAGGTTAAGAGGCCAAAGTCCTCAGCCGGCTCTCAGGTCAGTGGTCAAGACTCCCGCCCTCAGACGCCAGTAAGTGAATCATCAGGAAGAGTGTCCATCTTGAGGGCATCTCCAAAGCTGGTCCGTTCTGGCTCCAAAATTTTTGATAAACTGCGTTGCCTTGAAGAGAGAAGAAAAAGCCTGGATCAAACAGACAGTCCTTTCCCTGTGCAGTCATGGTTACCACTTCGTAAAACAAGGTCTTTTGACCAACCAGGAGCAGATGGACTGGGCGCTGGCTTAGAATCCTCCACTGAGGAGCTAAGAGATGACCTAAGAGATGGTGTAAGATCAGAAATTGGAGGTTACACTTTGAGGTATCCCTCACTGAGATACAAGACATCTTCACTAGATGATAGGGGAGCCTTCTCAGGTCGAATAAGTGACATTGAGACGAGGTTCTCCCAAGAACTCTCTAGAATCAAGCGAACTGTTTCTCAGCAACAATTAATCCGGTCATCACAGGACTTAACATGCAAATCACAAACATCACTTTCCGGCCAACCTGCTCTGGATTCTGCTCCAACCCAAGTGCTTAAAGACTCTAAGCCACCTGAAATTCAGGAACAAAAGCCAGCAACTATTACGGTCACTGCCCAGAAGCCTCTTGCACGTAGCTATGGCACCGCCAACCAAATATCACAAGATAAGGAACCTCGGGGAGTCATAAGCCAGACAACTTCAGTTCCAGAAAAATCATCCAATGGTTCAGTTATTCACCATGAAGTAGTTAAACAAACAGATACCCGCCTGATGTCACAAGCACCTCCAAAAGTCAATATCATTGCTCCAAAACCAGTTTTGGCCCACGTACAAACCCCAAAGCAGGATTTTACAGATTCCAAGCATGGAAGAGTTCCAGACCGAGGAAGTGAACCCCCACCACCCAGCACACATGCTCCACCAGCTCTGGAGATAGCACATAGAGGGATAGGGCGGGAAAAGGGAACTTTAAGTGTAGACAGAAGAGGAGACACAAGATACCTCCCATGGGCAGCACCACCAGAACCTACCAAAAGAAGCCAGGCCCCACAAGGGAAGGGTGGGGGGCAAACCAAAAAGCACAGTGACTCCCACACTAGTGGCAAAAGCAGCAAAACATCCAAAAGCAAAGGAAAGAGTCGACGGCATAGGGTCATGTCACCAGAACTAGGTAAGTCAAAGGGGGTCAAATACAATATATACAGTTAAGGCTTTCTGAGTGCTACAGAATACCATTATTACCATACCGAAATTCCAATGTTGGAGGAACAAAACTGGAAACTAGTGTTGGGAGATATTGGGGTTCCTAACAGATCACAGAAGATGGTGGGTGAGTCAGCTCCCCATTATCTGCTGAAAACTTGAAGCAGATCTAAACCTAATCAAACTTCTTAAAAGTTTTAACAAGTTGATATAATTTCAAAGTTTTTTTTATAGATAAAAGAATTCTAGGTAATACTGTTATTAAGGTACTTATTCAGGCTTTCCATGTTAGCGGGTAACAACTGTCTCTCACCTGTGCTGCTGTGTTATCACCCTGTCACATGCAACTTGATGGCCACTACAGGCAGCTTTGCCGACACACATTGTGCAAGTATGGTCCACTGTTGTCACTTTTAAGAAGTTGTTACAGAGCAATGATGTGCAGCTGATGAAAGCATGTAGACAGGAAGTGGCAAAAGAGGCTGGAGGAGATCGCCAGTGCTGAGATGTAATTAAAAAAAAGAATTGAAAAAAGTTAGAAGCAGCAGATTATACAAACTACAATTGTTTTACCCACAGTTTAATAGAAAATTATGGGGTGGGGGTGGGAAGATTTACTAAAACTGGAGCACTCAGAATCGAGTGCAGCTGTACACAGGAGCAGGGCGGACTGACAACTCATGGGGCCCCAGGCAATAGGGGATCATGGGGCCCCTGTGTCCTTGCCCAAACTCAAAAAAGCCTATGAAAAAGGTACCAGGGGCATCTCAGGGTCATCTCACTGACCCTGGGTCCTCGGGCAGTGCCCAAGTTTCCAAATGGTCAGTCCGCCCCTGCACTGGAGCCAATCAGCTTTTAACTACAGCTTGCTCAATTGAGCTTTGACAATAAAGCCTGGAACCTGATTGGTTTCTATGCAGAGCTACAGCAGATTTTGCCCTTTCCAGTTTTAGTAAATAATTCCCTAAATGTCATCCAGTTTGTATTTAGATCCATTTTAAATTGCAACTTCACCTGAAAGGGGGATGCGAAGTAGGAAATCGGCTGTAAAGCCGGAAGGCTTCACTGCCAGTTTCCTTTACCTAAGATGCCGGCACCTGCACCCAAAGCTGATTGGAGAACCGGCTCAGGTGAAGGCATCGCTAGATCCCTGGACAGGCAAGTGTTCTTATATAAAAAAAAGTCTGGAGCTACAGTATTTATAGATGCTGACTAATGTTGTTTGGGGAGAGACTGGAGCTCCTCTTTAAATATGGGTATAGACTGCAAGGTGGCTAAGTGCCTATCATTTTTGCCTTGCCGTCTTGGGTTCAGATCCCACCAAGGACACTATTTGCATGGAGCTAGTCTGTTTATCAGCGCTTGGGTTTCTGGTTTGTCCCATTATCCCCAGAGCACTAGGGACATTAAATTGTGAGCTCCTTTGTAAAACAGGGATCAATAAATCTATGTATACTGTAATGTGGGAGTTCAGGTGTCATTTCACATCTGTTCCTAGGTATTCACCTGCTAACTCAGAATCTTCTTCACTGACGTCAAACGTCGTAAAGCTGAACAATTCTGAGATCTCTGTGCTAGAAGATAGCGTTACCTATGAAGCTTGCTCCAATCAGACAGAAATTTAATTTAGCCTCTGAATGGAACGGTGTACCCCTGCTCCCTTGGCAGTATAGTTTAGGGCCTAGTCACACGTTTCCGGTGAGGTGTGTCCTTTGCATTAGCACGGTTATCTGCACAATACAGATTTCACCCCAATGCACACCACAACACATGGTAACGCACTACTATGCGGTGACGTGCACTTCATTGCCAAAAAGGGTGCATGTCCATATTTTTAAAAATTGTGGTGCATTGCCAGCCCATTTTTTACCATGAAATATGTGGGTTGCCAGCCTATTCTTTAACATGCATTACCGCTACATACACTATATTACCAAACGTATTGGGACGCCTGCCCTTGCATATGAACTTTAATGGCTTCCCAGTCTTACCCTAGGTTTACACCTTAGCATTTCTGCAGAGTTTTGCATTTTGCAGAAACACAGTACAGTCCATTTAACATAATTTCCTATGGGACAGGTTCACACCTCTGCATTTTCACCCAATGCATTTGTTGGAAAGGGTCAGGGACCTTTTTGAACGCAAAACACTGCATTTTTGGTTCTGTAGACTTCAATGGCAATGCTGCAGAACAGCATGTATTGAATTTTTGATGCGTTTTGCATTTAAAATCTGCCTAGCAACAAGAAAAATAAAAAAATGAAAAACAAAAAAGGCACAAATGCAAGTGCAAAATGCAATGCAGAAACGCATCAAACACAACCTGCATAGGTGTGAACCTAGACTTAGTACGTAGGGTTCGATATTGAGTTGGCCCACCCTTTGAAGCTATGACAGCTTCGACTCTTCTGGGAAGGCCGTCCACAAGGTTTAGGAGGGTGTCTATGGGAAGGTTTGACCATTCTTCCAGAAGCGCATTTGTGAGGTCAGGCACTGATGTCGGACAAGAAGCTTGGCTCTCAGACTCCACTCTAATTTATCCCAAAGGTGTTCTATCAGGTTGAGGTCAGGACTCTGTTCAGGCGCTCCCACAAAGTTGGGAGCCTGAAATTGTTAAAAATTTCTTGGTATGCTGACGCCTTAAAGGTTCCCTTCACTGGAACTAGGGGGCCAAGCCCAGCCCCTGAAAAACAACCCCACACCATAATTCCCTCTCCACCAAACTTTACACTTGGCACAATGCAGTCAGACAAGTACCGTTCACCTGGCAACTGCCAAACCCAGACACGTCCATCAGATTGCCAGACAGAGAAGCATGATTGGTTACTCCAGAGAACACGTCTCCACTGCTCTAGAGCCCAGTGGCGGCGTGCTTTACACCACGGCATCCGACGCTTTGCATTGCACTTGGTGATGTAAGGCTTGGATGCAGCTGCTCTGCCATGGAACCACATTCCATGAAGCTCTCTACGCACTGTTGTTGTGCTAATCTGAAGGCCACACCAAGTTTGGAGGTCTTTAGCTATTGACTCTGCAGACAGTTGGTGA
Organism: Staurois parvus; assembly: GCF_062004578.1. NCBI lineage: Eukaryota > Metazoa > Chordata > Amphibia > Anura > Ranidae > Staurois > Staurois parvus. Next base: position 2,449,365 of record NW_028318042.1, on the reverse strand, counting down.
CTTCTGCGCACTTCAGCATGTGACCTCACTCTGTCATGTGACGTGGCCTACCACTTGATGGCTGAGTTGCTGTTGTTACCAGTTGCTTCCACTTTGTTATAATCCCACTAACAGTTGAGCGTGGAATATTTAGTAGCCAGGAAATGTCACGGATGGACTTATTGCACAGGTGACAACCTATCACGGGACCACGCTTGGAGTCACTGAGCTCCTGAGAGCGACCCATTCTTTCACAAATGTTTGTAGAAACAGTCTGCATGCCTAGGGGCTTGATTGTATACACCTGTGTCCATGGAGGGGATTGGAACACCTGAATCACATGATTTGGAGGGCTGGCCCAATACATTTGGCAATATAGTGTATGTTAATGCACATTACATGTGTTAGCAGATTGTGGTACCATTAATTTTGAATAGCATCCAATACACTAAGGCAACTCAGCTCCAATGCACATGTGCTGTAGCACACCACACCAGCATGTCCATTTTTCTGGATGTTTTGGTGCGTAACCAGCTCATTTACGTGAGACTCCTTAAAGAATATGTAAACCCAACATTTGCTATTCTGTATGTGACTGCTGTTCCATGTACTTGTGTGAAAAAATATCCTGTTCTCTTTGCATTGCTTCCTTTGTGTGAGATCCCTGGTGTTCCTGCCAGGCCCTCTGCTGTATTATAATGAAAAATAAAACACTGACCACACTAGGCATGGTCAGTTTGCTGGCAACTCAGCCTGCTCTTTTCCAATGATCAGACTTGTCCTGGCAGAACCCCCCCCCCCCCATACACAGTCATTCACAGGAAAGTTTAGTGTGCTGCTGTTTCTCCTACCAAAGATCTCTATGCAGCTGAGGACATAAAGTATGTAATCACTTATAAAAAAGAGGGGAAAGAAGTATTTCTAATGTTTTTTATATCTATACACAAATGTTTTGCTTTTTATTTATATTGTAAACTGAATGGGTTGTTTTACAAGGTGAGGGTTTACATATACTTTAAAGCTGTGTATGTTAATGTGCAGAAAAATGTGAATTAACTTAACGCACTGCAATGTGTGTAAATAGCCCTAATGTGAAAAATGTCTCATTTATGTGACAAAAAAAACACAGAAATTACAGAATTATTGTAAATCGTATTTTTAGTAACAGACAGAATATACAGTATACAAAAACACTATGGGGTCTATTTATAGAATACTGTATGTGTTGGACAAATGTTCCCTGTATTTTATGTAATAGATTAATTCCTATGATTCTCAGCGCCCTCTAGTGGCCAAAGTGCAGTATGCTTTTCTGAAATACCTCATTGAGAAATTTTGCAGCTTTTTAGCCATGGAGCTGATGATCCGAAGGCATTAGACAGAAAACAGAAAACACGGGGATACTTTGCCCAGCCTGCAGAAATGTGTGTGACATTCCACCAATGAATGATTTATAAATGGAGCCCTATGTGTGCCCTATGAATTCATTTTAATGTATATGTTTTATTACAATGCCCCATTTAATAGCATCACTATCTATTTTTTATAAGTGACATTGTTTCCACGATTTTCAGAATCATCAGACGATTCCTACGTATCGGCTGAAGAAGATCCTCGAGAACCTCCGGTATTTGAAATCCCCTTACAAAGTGCCCTGGTCAATGCCGGCTCAGAAGTTTTGTTAAAATGCATCATATCAGCCAATCCAGCGGCAGAGGGTAAGAGATGAATAAAGGGCACATATTGTCATACAATTATTGCATATTCGTAGCAAAGACAATTGTCTCTGCGACTCTGAAAGAGCTTCCCAAAGCGACTGTTATCATTTCCATCATAACAAAATTTTGATGGGGCGCCCCCACTTGATGGTGTAATATTGATTTCTTTTTGGTACCCAGTCTATGCTGCATATCCAACAATAGTCCCCTTTAACTAAGGCTTTTTTTCATAGCAAAGAGGTGTAGGTACACAGGGGCGTATTTACCACAAGGCAAACAAGGCACTGGCCTAGGGCGGCATTTTCCAGGGGGGCAGCATCTCCCCCCAGAAGAAGGGATGAAAGAAGGGACACGCATGCCATAGGAACCAGGTGGGATCTGAGACAGGCTGCAAGCTGCTTGATGGTGTATGTAGAGCCTGACTTACATTTCCGGGGATGTCCAGAGCTGTGAAGACAAGTGTCTCTCTCTCTCACTAGGGTAGGTTTAGTGGAAGGCTCTCTCAGGTGGGGGGCAGGGGTGTTGGTCAATGACAGTCTCTCTCTACGGGAGGGGGAAGGGGCATGGTGTTGGTTCATGTCCGTTTGGGGGGGGAGACAATTTTTGTGTTGCCTAGGGCAGCACAAAACCTAAATACACCACTGTAGGTACCCCACACTTCTCCTCAGAGTCACCCCTTCTCTCTGCCCCAACCCACCTCTGAGCACCATCCCTTGTCTCCACCCCACACCCAACACCCAGTACTGCCTCCTTTACAGAATACACAAACAAGTATAGAATTGTTAATGATAACACGAGAAGGAGTTAAATATATCTCATGCAGCCCACAGCAATAGACCCTCCCAGCAACAATAACCCCCCAGAAACAAAATACACCCCCCGGCAAATATAGACCCCCCAGCAGAAACAACAGGTCCACCCCAGCAAAAACAGACCCCTTTCAGCAACATTGGAACCTCCAGCAGCCAACAACAATAGATGCCCCTCAACAGTAGATTCCCCTCCAGCAACACTACACCCCATAGAGACAATAGATACCTCAGTATCCAGCATCATTAGAACCTCTAGCATACCCTAACACCCATTACTAACACATCCATTCAGTGCTGCAGATGCCGGAAATGGATACCACTGCATTCCCACTGAATAAAATCTGTGCCGTTAATACTATTAGCTAAACTGCATATACTGTAGATCAGGGGTGTCAAGCTCAATTTAATTTTCATTAGAATTTTCATTGCGGGCTGAATCAGCATTATGGTTGCCCTCAAAGGGCCGGTTGTATATAACTTTATCCAGGGCTTTTTCTCTCAGAGAATAGGTGCAGGAATTCAACCAGGCCCCCTCCCCAAACCACATGGAACGGTAGGTGTGACCAAATTGCGTAGTGGAAGGATCTTAAAGGGGCAACAAATACCAGGAGTGCATTATGTGCGGAGTTCAGGGGTGCACTACATACATAGTGCAGGGTTCAGGGGTGTGGCACTTACATAGTGCAGGGTTCAGGGGTGCGACACATACAGAATGCAGTGTTCAGGGGTGCAGTGTGAACTGAGTGCAGAGTTCAGGGGTGTGGTACGTACATAGTACAGGGTTCAGGAGTGCGGCATGTACATAGTGCAGGGTTCAGGGGTGTGGTACGTACATAGTACAGGGTTCAGGGGTGCGGTTCTTACAGAATGCAGTGTTCAGGGGTGAAGTATGCACTGAGTGCAGGTTTCACAGGTGTGGTACATACAGAGTTCAGGGTTCAGGGGTGCACTACATACATAGTGCACGGTTCAGGGGTGCGGCACTTACAGAGTGCAGGGTTCAGGGGTGCTGTACTTACAGAGTGCAGTGTTCAGGGGTGCACTACATACATAGTGCAGGGTTCAGGGGTGTGGTCCGTACATAGTACAGGGTTCAGGGGTGCGGCACGTACATAGTGCAGGGTTCAGGGGTGCGGTACTTACAGAATGCGGTGTTCAGGGGTGAAGTATGCACTAAGTGCAGGGTTCACAGGTGTGGTACGTACAGAGTTCAGGGTTCAGGGGTGCACTACATACATAGTGCACGGTTCAGGGGTGCGGCACATACAGAGTGCAGGGTTCAGGGGTGCGGTACATACAGAATGCAGTGTTCAGGGGTGAAGTATGCACTGAGTTCAGGGTTCACAGGTGTGGTACGTACAGAGTTCAGGGTTCATGGGTGCACTACATACATAGTGCATGGTTCAGGGGTGCGGCACTTACAGAGTGCAGGGTTCAGGGGTGCGGTACTTACAGAATGCAGTGTTCTGGGGTGAAGTATGTACAGAGTGCAGGGTTCACGGGTGCGCTACATACATAGTGCAGGGTTCAGGGGTGCAATACGTACAGAGTGCAGGGTTCAGGGGTGCGATACGTACAGAATGCAGTGTTCAGAGTGCAGTATGTATGGAGCAGGGGCGGACTGACCATTTGGAAACTCGGGCACTGCCCGAGGGCCCAGGGTCAGTAGGGGGCCCCATGAGATGTCCCTGGTACCTTTTTCATAGGCTTTTTTGAGTTTGGGCAAGGACACAGGGGCCCCATGATCCCCTATTGCCTGGGGGCCCCATGAGTTGTCAGTCCACCCCTGGTATTGAGTGCAGGGTTCAGGGGTGCACTACATAGTGCATGGTTCAGGAGTGCAGTATGTACATAGTGCAGGTTTCAGGGGTGCGGTACTTACAGAATGAAGTGTTCAGGGGTGGGGTATGTACAAAGTGCAGAGTTAGGGGTACACCACGTACAGAGCGCAGTGTTTAGGGGTGTGCTGTGTACAGCAAACACGTGAGGGTTGCATAAGGACGCCATTCATTCCTAATGGTACCCACACGCATCTCAACCCGCAGCGCGTTTGCGGGTGTAAGAACTGCAGGGACAGTACTTGGTGCAAATGCACCATGCGATTTCCCTGCGGTCGTGTTTTTTAAAATAGTGCAATGCTGCATTTTTTTTACGTGTTTCTGCTGAATTTCCATTGAAGTCTATGGAACCAAAAACTCAACTTGCTGCAGGAAAGAAGTCCCTGACCCATTCCAAAAACCACACCTATGTAAATCTCGGAAATGTGAATGTGACCCATAGGAAACCATGTTAAATGGACTGTACTGCGTTTCTACAAAACTGAAAAAGCACTGAAAAATGCATAGGTGCAAACCAGGCCTAAGAGTCTGATGGTGATCTGCTGAAAGAGGGATCGGCCATTAGGAACACTTACTCAAGGTACAACAAAGGCTGCAGTTTGCGTGGGCATGGTAGCCCATTCATTTGAATGGGCTGCAATGCCTGTGAAACACAGGGGAAAGGTCCCTGCACTCTTTTTGAAATTGCAGCCTACACTGGGAATCACAAATACAGCTAGGATTAATGACATCTTCCTGCATCTCCATCAATGCTATTGTGTGAGCCAGGGCTGCTGGTAGAAACCACATGACCCCCATAGAGCCAAGCTGATAGCCCCCCCCCCCCCCCCCGTTTTCTATATTCCAGTTATGAATGAACATAGTGACTAGGTTACTCATTGTGTTCATTCGCGAAAGAAAGGGGCTGGTAAGTGGGACCCTTCCCCCACTCTCCATTCTGAAGGATCCTATTGTGTGCTTGCAGCTTCCGGTGGGAAGGAGAGGAGGGCAGCACTGCGGGGGTGAGTTGCACAGGGAGGGGCCTGGGCAGCAGGGGGAAATAATGCAGAAAGAGGGTGGTGGGTGTGGTGGGGGGCAATTACTGGAACCAATCCCCTGTATGGCTCTCTGCAGCAGCTGAAAGCCAGCAGAAGGGAGAGGAGAAAAAGCCAGCTTTAAACAAAATACTTTTTTTGTTTTTGCAGTGGTATGGAGAAAAGATCGAGCAGTACTCGTAAACAGTGTTACTCATCAGATCCGGGCAGAGGGCGAGAGGCATTCGCTGTTAATACGCTGGGCGCTGCCCTCCGACTCTGGAATCTACACCGTGACAGCGCGTAATGAAGTGGGTGAGGCCAGCAGCTGTGGAGCCCTGACGGTGAAACCAGGTAATTGCAGATTTTTATTACATGACAGTATACCTTATTTAATATTTATTATTAATTTATTATTATTTCAGGTACTTATATAGCACCATCAATTTACATATATATTGTACACAATCTAAGGTCCCTAAATCACATTCATGCAAACACATACTAGGGCCAATTTTAGACAAGAGCCAATTAACCTCCCAGCATGTCTTTGGAGTGTGGGAGGAAACCGGAGTACCAGGAGGAAACCCACGCAGGCGCAAGGAGAACATGCAAACTCCAGGCACCTGGTGCCGTGGTTGGGATTCGAACCAACAACCCTAGTACTTACTGTATCAATTGGTGTAACAGAGGTACTATCATAGACAATGTTTTCTTTAACATAAAACAGTATTTCACTTTTTTATAACACTCTGGTAGATCGAGAGCAACATCTGATTGGGTACTCTGAGCATCAACAACCTTAAAGGGTAACTAGACTTGACTAGGGAATAAAATATGGCTTGTGTCTATGCTGCTCTGACCATAGTCCCACTCATCTTCTACAGAATAACCACCTCACAACCAGAGGCGGACTGACCATTCAAGCACTCGGGCACTGCTCGAGGGCCAGGGGTCAGTAGGAGGCCCCATGAAATGCCCCTGGTACCTTTTTATAGGCTTTTTTGGGTGTGCTTTGAGTGTGGGCAAAGACACAGGGGCCCCATGATCCCCTATTGCCCGGGGGCCCCATGAGTTGTCAGTCCACCCCTGATCACAACAAAGAGGTAAATGGTTATAGAAGCCTTTTATTAACTGCTTTCCCACCGCCCTATAGCAGAAATACTGCTACAGGGCGGCAGGGCTGCACACAATCACGTGTGTATATATATATATATATATATATATATATATATATATATATATAAAAATACACGTGATTTTGCATTACCAGGTAGGGGGCATGTGCGCGTTCTACCCGTGCTGCCATTTGCGGCCTCAGCTGCCGATCACCAGGTCTCGGCTGGTGATTCCTGCTGGCACTGCACCCGGCAATCGCTGAGTATCACTGACGGGGGAGAGACCTGTATGTAAACAATGCAAATCTCTCCCCTGTCAGCTCCTGCACATTGCTTTGTATTGCTCTGCAGAGCAATACAAAGCAATGTGCTGACACAGTAAAGCACACACACAGCACACAGTTAACCCTTTGATCTCCCCAGATGTTAACCCCTTCCTGCCCAGTATCATTAGTACAGTGTCAGTGCTTTTTATTAGCACTGACCACTGTATTAGGGTCACTGGGGATGTCAGTGACAGTCAGTTCCCCTCCAGTGTCAGAATGCCCGCCGCAGTCCTGCTATAAGTCGCTGGTCGCTGATCGTTGCCATTACTAGTATAAAAAAAAAAAAAATTTATTCCAGTATCTATACTGTCATTTGTAAACGCTATAACTTTCTTGTAAACCGATTAATTTACACGTATTGGGATTTTCGCAAAGAAATAGAGCAGAATACATTTGGCCTAAATTTATGACGAAATCTTATTTTTTAAAAAAAATTTCACTGGACATGTTTAATAGCAAAAAGTCAAAAATATTGTTTTTTTTTCTCAAAATTGTCGGCCTTTTTTTGTTTATAGCGCAAAAAAATAAAAAATTTCAGGCAATCTAATACCACCAAAAGAAAGCTCTATTTGTGGGAAAAAAAGGACATACATTTTACTTGGGTGCAGTGTTGCATGACTGCGCAATTGTCAGTTAAAGTAACGCAGCGACATATCACGAAAAATGGCCTGGTCAGGAAGGGGGGTAAATACTCAGGAGGGCAAGTGGTTAACCAAATATAAATAACAGATGAAACACAGATAATTACAGTAACTTAATACCACAATGTATAAAAATGGAGCCCCAAGGTCCTATTAGGCAACAAAAGAAGGAAAGTACCTGCATATCACTTAATCAGGCCTCCAGCCACAAAAACACCGACTCGGAGAAACCCATCCCAAAGACTAGGATCCGTACCTCAAACGGGTCCCTACACCATACCTTTGTGCCCATACTAACCTAAAAGGACCTTGCATGACAAAACGAACTACAACGGCCAAAATTCCCAACACTGAAACAAAACAAAAACAAAACAGGGAGGGAGGCTGGGAAGTTTTCCCAAACTCAGCTGACCCCTGACTGAAGATCTGCCCAGAACAGCTACCATCCAACCCCCTGCAGCTCCACCTATCCCTTACCTTGATCCAATCACACGAGCTTTGCCGTATGTTTAGTTTCAAACTTCAGATATTCCCCAGCCCAGACTCACGCCTCTTTAACCCCTGTATGCTGGTCCTTCATCTATTTTGCATGCTTATTTCACTCCGGGCCGCCCTTTCATGGGAAAAATAGCAAATGAAAGAACAAAAAAGTAATATAACATATACAATTGCAACACATTCCATATTGTGATTGAAAGTTTTTAAAAATTACCTTTCTTTTTCAATCTGCAGCGCTGTAATTTTGTGAAAACTGCAATGCAATATGGAAACCTGGAGGTGTTCTGTATACCATTGTCAGGGCCATCTTTAATATTGACTGGACCCTGGGCAAACATTTTCATGACTCCCCCCCCTTCCACATTTTACTCTCCCCATGCTCAGAGACATACAATAAATAGCAGCTAGACTCAAAATCAGTTTACTGCAGCAGATCAGGCAGCAATTGCGATTAGTTGCCAGAGGTTACAGCATATCATTACTGCTCACTGACTGGTTGCTAGAGGTTACAGCACAGATTATGGCTCACCGATTAATTGATAGAGATTACAGCACGATTTCTATTTGCTGATTGGTTGCTAAAGGTTACTGCACATCATTACTGCTCACTCATTGGTTGCTAGAGGTTACTGCACATTATTACCGCTCACTGATTGGTTGCTAGAGGTTACTGCACATCCTTACTGCTCACTGATTGGTTGCAGAGGTTACTGCACATCATTATTGCTTACTGATTGGTTGCTAGAGAATTATAGTAGATCATTACTGTTCACCGATTGGTTACTGGAGGTTACTGCACTATTATTGCTCACTGAGTGGCTGCTGTTGGTTACTGCGCATCATTACCACTTACGTGTTGATTGCTAGAGGTTACAGCACATCATTACAGCTCACTAATCGGTTGCTATAGGTTACAGCACTTAATTACATCTCGCTGATTGGCTGCTGAAGGTTACAGCACATCATCTTCTTACTGCCTGCACACCATGGACTGAGAAGGCCCCAGTGGGCATCATTTAGCAGAGGTGATGGTGGCTGGAACCTTGGGGGGGGCATAATATACATATGAATGACGCCACAATTTACATATGAATGCCACATTGCTGCCGCTATTTACATACTACTGTAAGAACATGGCTATAAGGCAGAGCTGGGCCACATAAGTGACAGCACTTCACACTGAGATATCTGGACACAGCATAGGACAAAGACTTTAAGGGACAAGGGAATGTAAACCAGGGCAGTTGGCAAGTATAGCACAACTATGGGCCCCACAACAATGACTGGGTCCAGGGCAGCTGACTCTTTTGCTCCTCCTTAAAGACTGCCCTGACCATTGTAAAAAAATCCCCAGAAATGTCATTTCATGCTTGAGTAACTGGCTCAATGATTTTCCCAGAAGTCTACACTAAGATACAAATCACATTTTAGTCATTCTCTGCAACAGAAAATATCATTATTGGTGGGATACTCTCAAAGGGCTAAATACTTCTAAAGGGAAGCAGACACTGCAACTTTCCCTATTCGAACACTGCAAGTGCATCAGCAATAACAAAAGAGTTTTTCCCATTCTAATTCATTCTGCACACAACAAACAGCTTTTCCATCAGAGCAGAAATAGGTAGGAATCTGCAACAAAGATTTGTGACATCCATGTCTGCTCTTTTTTTTGTCTGCATTTTGACTATGGCAGACCCATGTTGGATCTATGGGCTGTCAGATGTTTAAGTTTACATCAAGCTGCCTCCGATCTGTCACTACAGATAAATGGAAAAGTGCTTTTGTTTCTTTTTTTTAACCTGGACCAAGTCTGCTGACATTTGCCTGCTTATAGACCTGCATGGAACGTCCGATCAGGTCCGCCTCAATCACTGACCTGATTGGAAAGCAACACGTGAGAGGGGCCATAGTCATAATATTTACTTGTAATGAAGGTTGTCCCACATTATGCAGACACTTAGATCCTGGAAAAATCTTCACTGCAGGGATGCCTTGTCCTAGCTCTTCCTGAACTTATAGAGCTGCAGCAGTTATCAGCTTCAGGTCTTCAAGCAGAACAGCAGTACAGAAGGTCTGATGGAAATCACCCTTTCCTGCCCTCTCCTCTATTGAGAATAGTTCTTGTAATGCAATCAGTGATTTAACAGAATTTGTGAATGAGGGAGAGGATCCTGTGACTGATCAGACTGCCCCCCATTCACTGCCATGTATAGGAAGTGTAATCAATGAAAGACCTTTTCTCAGTGGAGGAGTTGGAAGGAGGGGATGTGTCCTCATCAGATCATCTGTACTGCTGTTCTGCCTGAAGACCCAAAGTTAACCATTGCTGCGTGTCGAAAGTTCAGAGCTAGGAAGAGGACAGAGCATCCCTGCAGTAGAGATTTCTTCAGAATAAAGCTACTTGCACACAGTGCTGGGAGAAGGTCAACTAGAACCCAGGGCAAACATGTCAAATTGTGTCCTCCCCCCAAGATGTTAGAGTATTATGTGTCAGCAAGAATCCACCCCCCCAAAAAAAACAAAAAAAACAAATCAAGCACTAATTTGCATGCTTACCCCCTAAGCATAAAGTCCCCCTCTTCTCAGTACAAATCTGCCCACTTGCTTAAATTCCCCCTCCCAGCAAACGTTTGCCCCCCCCCCCCCAACAAAAAAAAATTCCCCCTCCTAGTACATGTCCTCTAACCCTAAAATTTCTGCTCCAAGCACAAATCTTCTTTCCCCCACTCCAAACCCCCCTCCCAGCACAAATTCCCCTCCTCCAATCCCCCATCCTAGCACAAATCCTCCTCAATTTGCCCTTCTAGCACAAATACCCCCCAATCATTCCTACTAGCACAAATCCACTCCCCCCTCTACCATATCACCTTTTCTAGCACAGACCCTCCAAATCCCCCCTCCTAGCAGAAATCCTCTACCCCCATCTCCCCTCCCAACACAAATCCCCCAAACAACCACTCCTGGCACACCTCCCCAAATTTCCCCTCCTAAAACAATTTTTACCTCTGCCACCCCCCCAAATTCCCCCTCCCAACAGAAATCTCCTGCCTGCACAATGTGAGACATCCTTTTTTGCAAGTAAGTGATGTGAAGTGGATTGCCCATGGATGGGTCATTTTTTTCAATCGAAAAATAAAATAATGGAGTCCCCCATCCACACAAGCGAGGTGGATGGAGGAATCCTCCTCATTGTGTTATTGTATTCTGACAGTGGGGACTTCTCCGCTGTCAGAATACACTAATCATTGCAAGACCTCTCCAACAGGAGAAACACTATGGAGGACACGGAGGTAAAATGCTTACCTTCTTGCATGTGTCACCAATGGATGAGCAATGCATCTCATCCTGTTGCTGGCGAGTTCTCGCCACTGACAGGATCACTAGTGTGCCATCAGCTTAAATCATCACAAGGCAATTTTTTAACTTGTGCCGGTTGAAAACCAGGGAAGAGGATAAGTGTATATTACAAGTCAAAGAGAAATGTAATAGCCCTATAAAATGTCAAGGCTTTGGCAGGTCACTATTCTCCTTTTTGTTATATAAACTCATAACGACTCTGTCAGTTAGTGCACGTGCTGTGGTGTGAATGCTGCCTTGCCATGTGCCTCATTTTTTTTTTTAACAGGTAAAGATTTTTTTTTTAAGTTTAGACAAAAAATACAATATACAACATACAACAACAGTGACCTTGCAGGATCATATGAAGGGTACATGGTATCGCTTGGGTACAATCAGGGGCAGACTGACCATTTGGAAACTCGGGCACTGCCCGAGGGCCCAGGATCAGTAGGGGGCCCCATGAGCTGCCCCTGGTACCTTTTTCATAGGTTTTTTTGAGTTTGGGCAAGGACACAGGGGCCCCATGATCCCCTATTGCCCGGGGGCCCCATGAGTTGTCAGTCCGCCCCTGGGTACAATAAATTTGTACCCAAATAAGACCATATACAAATGGCAGTTAGATACAAGATATAACAAGGATGAAGAGAGGAAGTTGAGTTTCTAGTACAAATGAGAAGTGTAGACTGGTGACAGCTATGACTCCCTCCATAGACACAATGAAAAAGTAAGTATAGACACCCAGGAACAGGAGATGTGCTAATCACAGATCTACCAGGTGAAAATAAGGGGAAAAGCCTGGAAAATGTTAATATAGCCACATCTAAGGAATAGTAAGGAGCAGAATATCACATAACTTTATTGAGATCAGAATTGTATAAAATTAGGCCAAGTGGCCAGCAATCCTCCAATCACCATTACAATAAGGTTATATAATGTTATCACTTTAAAATACAAGCCTGGGCACTGCACATCCACTCTCAACTGCTACATGGTATTAACTAGGTCTCATTGAGAGCCTATGGGTGTGGCAAGTGACGCCATCACGCCCAGGTTGTGAGCTTTACCAGCCTGCCTTATTCATCAGTATTTTGTCAGCACACCACCTCACATGTCCAGGGGTGTATAACCCTCTCTGATGCCGTACTGCAGGATATGGACTTCCATATGCCCACACTTCTTCAAATGGCCCCACTGTGGCTATACATTATCCTACATTGATTTTGATTCATATGTGATATGATTAGGATGCTGTTGATGTTTTATATTTAATCTGTCCACTACTCTCAGACCTCAGTCACTATATCACTCTTTGAGTGTCAGTTGATTGGATAGCAGGCTCAAGATAGCATATTGCCTACCAGCACCCACTGACTGTCAGTCTGTAGATGGTTGGCCTGATATGTTATGCTCTCAATGAGATCTAGTTAATATCGGTTAAGAGTGGATGTGTGGTGCCCGGGCTTGCGTGGTTGGATGATTGCTGGCCACTTGGCCTAACTTTATATCATTCTGATCTCAATAAAGTTGTGTAGCTTGGTTACACTGCGGTTGGTTCTCTTTTAAGCCTCTTTCTAGGGTGGCCTTACCTGGTCCCCATCACATTTTTTTTGATATGACTCTGGCTTTGGAGGACCCCACCACTTAAATTTATGGTGAGTCGGTGAACTATCCTATTACCTTCAGATCTCACCCCTTTTGGGTGAGGCATATCCTTGTTTCAGCCTTTTTTATTAAATTGCAGTATATCACATTTTTTGCGTTTATATACACTTTCATTCATTTGAATTTATTCTCCCTTACTCAATTACCCCAGTAACGCAACTAAGTTGGGATTATTATTGATATAACTAAACTATGCACAACAGCCATTATTACTGAAATATGCCCAGAATAAATAGTTGTATTTGACTAAAGCGGAGCTCCAAGCTCCCCCCAAAAAATTAAAAGTCAGCAGCTGCAAATACTGTAGCTGCTGAATTTAATATAAGGACACTTACCTGTCCAGGGATCCAGTGATGTCCTTATCTGAGACGATTCATTCGGCTTCTGGTGCAGTCATCTTAAGTAGGGAAACTGGCAGTGAAGCCTTGCGACTTTACAGGCAGTTCCCTACTGCACATGTGCGAAGCGGCTGCACTTTGTGAATGGGTTGCAGTCTTCTGGGACCTGTGAAGTGTCCCAGAAGGCTGTAGGGGGAAGGGGGGGGGGGGATTAAATGTCTGTGGCGCATCTGACCAGAAGTGGGAGCAGGTACCTTTCAAAACCTTCCCCCCCCTTAAAGTGCCAAATATGCCAGTTGGGGGGGGGGGGGGGGTTGCAGACAAGCAGAACTTCCCCTTTTGGGTGAAGTTATTAAGTGTTCTTGCATAGCAAGGAACACTTATTGTTATCTCACATATATATTCTTATTCTTATTCCGTTTCTTATTACAGCCATATTTGCCACGCTAACTCCTCCCACAGTTTTTACACTACAAATACAAGTAATATATCAAAACGTGCGGATTGTTCCCGATCGGATTGCTATTACTTTGTGGAACGTTTCGCCGAATCGTTCAAGAAATATCGCGGTTTTTGCGGCGAAATTTTCCCATAGGAATGCATTGAGCAGCAGAGCACAGCTAGAGTGTGTAAAGGAAAAATCAGAAAAATCAGAACATGATTTGTAAACTGCCATCACTCTTTCATTTTCAAGCCCACCTACACATATCTTATATCAAAACGTTCAGCTAACCCTGCTGTCACTAAAAATGTTCACGGCTAGGACATACTCCTGATAGTTTTCAGAATATGACCATTTGTTTGCAAATAACCCCTCCCATTGACTTTCATTGAAACTTCACTCACAGCCACCTGAAATGTTAAGGGACGTTTTTAAACTGCGACTGTGCCTTCATTTTTAATATTGCAGAGACATACTATACATCAAAATTTAGGTCTGTTTCTTGTGATTGTCACAGTATAAACCTTTTCACGGTAGCATTTATACTTTTAAAACTACAAGCGTTTGAAGATGGCAATCGCCAGTGAATTTGGCAAGTTTGAGCACTGTGTTTAGAGCAGAGCTTGTCACACACCTGTGACTGACTGAGTCACAGGTGCACCAAAGGTCACTCAGGGGGCAGCTGAGTCACATTAGAGTGAGAAGTGAGAAAGCTGCAGTGTGGAAGGAAAAATCAGAACATGATTTGTAAACTGCCATCACTCTTTCATTTTCAAGCCCACCTACACATATCTTATATCAAAACGTTCAGCTAACCCTGCTGTCACTAAAAATGTTCACGAATGCCAGTAGTGTACCGCGCTCCAATATATTCTACCTTATGTGATATAATGAATTCATAAGTGTACCACCGATAATCAAATAATTACATCAATTAATTATACTTAAATATATGATTTGTGTAAATATATAAAATAAATTAATTTATCAATGTGAAAAAACAAAAACTATGAATGAAAAATATAAATAAAAAATAAAAAATATTTGCAGTGGGAATGACAGTTCCTTCTGTATAAATGAGATGGTGTTATTATTCAGTCTGGATAAAAATAAAATAAAATTAAAATTAAAAAAAAAAAATAAAATAAAATTAAAATAAAAATAAAAATAAAATTAAAATTAAAATTAAAATAAATAAAAAATATTTGCAGTGGGAATGACAGTTCCTTCTGTATAAATGAGATGGTATTATTATTCAGTCTGGATAAAAATAAAAATTAAATTAAAATTAAATTAAAAAAAAAATAAAAATAAAAATAAAATTAACATAAAAATAAAATAAAAAAAAAATAAAAATAAAATTAAAATTAACATAAAATTAAAATAAAAATAAAAATTAAATTAAAAATAAAATTAAATTAAAATTAAAATAAAATTAAAATTAACATAAAATTAAAATAAAAATAAAATTAAAATAAAAATAAAATTAAAATAAAATAAAATTAAAATTAACATAAAATTAAAATAAAAATAAAATAAAATAAAATAAAAATTAAAATTAAAATTAAAATAAAAAAAAAATAAAAATAAAAATAAATAATTGATATCCCGGATAAGACACTATGTTTCTTTTCTTTAATATTTAATTAATACTAATTTTAGCACGCAATTGAACTTGGCAAGTTTAAAAAGCCTGTTTAGAACAGGCATGCTGACATTCCTCTCAGAGTGAGTTGTCATAGCAACCCAGCTGTCTCAGCACAGTTAGCCTACTCCGCCCTCTCCAGGTGCAGCAACCAAAGGTCACTCAAGAGGCAGATGACTCACGAGGCTGGACTGTGAGCTTCAAAATACAAGCTGAAATGCATTTCTCACTATAAGGCTTGCAATGTGCACTGCTTACATTTCATCAATCATTTGGTAAAGGTTGCGGCAAGAACACTTTACACAATTTCCCCAGAAATTGTAGATTGTCTAGTTATTATTATTATACAGGATTTATATAGCACCAATAGTTTGCTCAGCGCTTTACAATATAAAAGGAGACAATACAGCAACAATACAGTTCACAAACACTAACATCAAAATAACAGCGCAAAATCAAATTCTCCAAATAAACATATTATAAGTGCATAAATACAAAATCAAATGTCCAAGTGAGAAAAAGTCCTTATTTCCATTGAATTTCAGTGTATAACTTATTCAACATATGCTGCCACCTTCCACCACATGCAAAATAATATCAACCGCACTCACCAGATGAAGGTGAGTAATGAGCCTTATAGGATATAAAGGATCCTAAGCCCTCTAGGTAAGATCAAATCTTCTTATTCACCATTAATGGGGATAAAACGCCTCCACTTTATTCCTCCATGAATTCCTCAATATTGCAGAGAAAAAAAAGAAACTACATAGTGTAATACTGCCAAATACTCATAAATAAAAGGATAAACTCAGGCCACTCACATGGTCAAATATAATAAAAAAATCTTGTTTAATCGCCTGTATGGCTTAAAAGTATCCAGGTTCCACAGTCAGAAAAATATATAGGGATCTCACGCTTCAGTTGGATAGCAGAGGATGATCAGCCTTCCCCCTCTGAAGATAGCAGCTTGGAACGCACTCGGCTTGCGTTCCAAACACCGGAAGTGACGTAGACCCAAATGACGGCGGACCGGAAGTACGTCAATGCGTTTCGCCCCTCCCACAGGGCGTTCTCAAGACACCACCTTCAGTCACTCGCCGACATTTATACAGCTCAGGGAGAGCTCAATTCCATCTGGTATGCAAATATCTTTAAAGTAACCCCCACTGCACCGCATTGTTTGTGAGTCATTCACATGAATGCTAACAACCACCGCCCACTCCCCATAGCTCATCCTCTGCATCTAATCGTGAGATACCTCTACAATAAATGGGTTACAAATACAAAAAAAAATTTTTTTATTTAAAATGATGAAAAAACAATACAGTTCAGTACAAGAAGGTTAGGAGGGCCCTGCTCCTGGGAGCTTACAATGGGAGGGGCTGGTGGTACAAAAGGTAATAACTGTGGGGGATGAACTGATAGAGAAATAGTAGGTTTGGTTATTAGCTGAAGGCAGGATAGGCTTCCCTGAAGAGATAGGTTTTCAGGGAACGCCTAAAAGTGGGCAGAGTAGCTGAAGTTCCACTTTAAAGGATGTATTTCATTGCTTCTATACATACATTTCAAAAAGGTTCACCAATGGCGACCATAACACTTCAGCTTTTTTTTGTCTGTTGAATTAAAACAACCAAATCCATAATCAAATAACTGTAAATTACCTTCCAATCAATTTAGGCTCAATTTCAATTGAATTCTATCAAACTGAGTCAGTTGGGCAGGGTGGAATATTATCATTCGTTTTACTGCAATGTGCTACACTGATTTACTTTGTTTATGAATACGATCAGACTTTGAGATTATATGGTGGAAACAGATATGCAATCAATAGTTTATGGCTGTAAGTTACAATCATATTTTAAGTATTGATTGAAATCCCTTTCCCTGTGTGTGGCATAGCAATCAAATGGGTTGTTGACGATAGACTGATTATTCCCATTGGAAGATATTGTTGGGAGAATAAATCGATCATTTATTGAAGAGAGTATGGTCTCCATATATTACACGAGTTGAGAAATGTGCCTAGACTTTTCAATTACCCCAATGAAATCCTCTTTCAAATATTATGTACACTATATAATCATTAACGGACATGGCTTTTCAACGCAGCTCATCATAGTGCAGTGTGTGCATTGTGATGCACTGCAGTGCCTGCTACTGTAACAGCACAGTGAGTGCCATTCAAGTCACATGGTATCACAACGCACCGTAGTTTGATTGTTAGCAAGCACATATTTTCCGAAAACACATACAATGGGCCCCCAATTTGGTATTACACTATTGCATTTCAGTAACACACCATATACATGTTAGTACATTGCGATGCCATTCGTTTTACTGTTACCCCCAATGAACTAAGTTGATGCCTGCGCTGCATTAAAAGGAGATTAGGTGCAGTTTTGGCTGTGCTGGCGTGTGTTGGCAGTTCATTCATTGAGCTTCCAACACACATGCTTTGGTGTAATGCATGTTGACACACGCAAAAATATGAAAATGGCATTAAATGTTATTCTTTTTTTCACAGGGGTAACAACAAATCAAATAGCACACTGAAATTGATTTACTAAAACTGGAGAGTGCAAAATCTGGATTGCATAGAAAACAGCTGGCTTCCAATTTTTTCGTCAAAGCTTAATAGAACAAGCTGAAGTTAGCAGCTGATTGGCTACCATGGACAGCTGCACCAGATTTTGCAGTCTCCTGTTTTAGTAAATCAACCCCACAGTACATCTAAAGCCCAAACGTTTTTTCTTCAGATGTAGGGTTGGAATAATGGCAAAACCTTCAAAGTTTCATGTCTTACATTTCTAATATATGAGGGCTATACCAGCAGGTCGAATGACAAAAAAATGACCCAATTCCCTCATCCACACATTTGGTGTAGATGGAGGAATCACGACGACTGCATTATTGTGTTCTGATAATGGAAAGCCTTCCCCCCTGTTAGAACATATAGCTTATAGTTAGCGGCACCGATTGCTCAGGAAAGATCATGGATCAAAATTTTGCCAGTCCCTGCTGAACCAGCCACATTTCAATCCAAGTATGGCCACCTTTAGTCTACCAACATTTGAAATTTGAATGACCTATGCAAGTTAATAAAAAAAAGTTATACCCGCTATTGCATTTCCTTTGGTACATCCCTTGTATATACTGTGTATGTAAATATATATATATATATATTTTACACAAAGATAACCCAATTAAATCAAGTAAATACAAAATGCAGTTTTTAAATGTTGATTTAATCTATTAAGGGAAAAAAATCTGTCCAAACCTGCCTGACCCTATGTGAAAAAAGTAATTGCCCCCTCCCCATGCTAAATCGTGTATAAACTGTGATTAACCACATTTTTTTGAAAGCTGAGTTAAATTTCACTTGCCACACCCAGGCCTGATTACTGCTAGACCCGAATAAAAACAAATCACTTACATAGAAACTGTCTGACAAAGTGAAGTACTCTAAAAGATCTCAAAAGCAACACATTATGCTGCAATCTAAAGAAATTCAAGAAAAGATGAAAAACAAAGTAATTGACATGCATCAGTCTGGAAAGGGTCACAAAGCCATTTCTAAGGCTTTGAGACTCCAGGGAACCATGGTGAGAGCCGTTATCCACAAATTGAGAAAACTTGGAACAGCGGTGAACCTTCCCAGGAGTGGCTAGCCTACAAAATAACTCCAAGAGCACAACAATGACTCATCCAGGAGGTCATAAAAGAACCCAGAACATCATCTAAAGAACTGCAGGCCTCACTTGCCTCAGTTAAGGTCAGTGTTCATGATTCAACAATAAGAAAGAGACTGAGCAAAAATGGCCTCCATCGGAGAGTTCCAAGGTGAAAGCCACTGCTGACTAAAAAGAACACAAAGGCTCATCTCACATTTGCAAAAAACATCTTGATTATCCCCAAGACTTTTGGGCAAAAATTCTGTGGACTGATGAGACAAAAGTTTAACTTTTTGGAGGGTGTGCGTCTTGTTACTAACACAGCATTTTATAAAAAGAACATCATACTAAAAGTCACACATGGTGGTGGTAGTGTGATGGTTTGGAGCTGCTTTGCAGCTTCAGGACCTGGACGACTTGTCATAATTAATGGAGCCATGAATTCTGCGCTCTACCAGAAAATCCTGAAGGAGAATGTCCGGCCATCAGTTCCTGACCTCAAGCAAACTTGGATTATGCAGCAGAACACCAGCAAGTCCACCTCTGAATGGCTCAAAAAAAAAAATTAAGGTTTTGGAGTGGCTTAGTCAAAGTCCGGACTTAAGATACTGTGGCATGACCTTAAATAGGCTGTTCATGCTAGAAAACCCTCCAATGTGGCTGAATTAAAACAATTCTGCAAAGAAGAGTGGGCCAAGCTTCCTCCACAGCAGGGGTGGACTGACCATTTGGAAACTTGGGCACTGCCTGAGGGCCCAGGGTCAGTAGGGGGCCCCATGAGATGCCCCTGGTACCTTTTTCATAGGCTTTTTTGAGTTTGGGCAAGAACACAGGGGCTCCATGATCCCCTATTGCCCGGAGGCCCCATGAGTTGTCAGTCCGCCCTTGCTCCACAGCGCTGTGAAAGACTCATTGCCAGTTACTACAAATGCTTGATTGCAGTTGTTGCCGCCAAGGGTGGCACAACCAGTTATTAGGTTTAGGAGGCAGGTTTGGAAAGCTTTTTTCCCTTAATAAATTAAATCATCATTTAAAAACTGCATCAGCAGTTTTTGAAATACTCAGACCAGCCCATCTGGCACCAACAACCATGCCACGTTCAAAGTTACTTATATCCCCTATCTTCCCCATTCTGATGCTCAGTCTGAACTTCAGTAAGTCATCTTCACCAGGTCTAGATGCCTAAATGCATTGAGTTGCTGCTATGTGATTGGCTGATTAGCAATTTGTGTTACCAAGCAATTGAACAGGTGTGCCTAATAAAGTGGCTGGTGAGTGTATGTATGTATGTATATTGCTCAAAAAAATTAAAGTAACACCTTTTAATCAGAGTGTAATATCAAGTCAATGAAACTCCTGGGATATTGATCTTGTCAGTTAAGTAGCAGAGGGGGCTGTTAATCAGTTTCAGCTGCTTTGGTGTTAATGAAATTAACAATAGGTGCACTAGATGGGTAACAATGAGATGACCCCCAAAACAGGAGTGGTGGAGGCCACTGGCATTTATTTCCCTACCAGGAGTGTGGACATTTTTTAAAAAACTACTTGTCCAGGGACTAAATCGGGGCCCCAATCTAATTGTCCCTCATGATACTCACGATAAAAAAAACATACATTTTAACCAAACCGTATTTAAATCGTAGGTGATTTTAGGAACGTCTGGGGGTTTTAAAAACAAAAGGGGCTTTATGGCGACTTAAACGTTTAATATTTTTGACATTGCGCTGTTTATTTCCTCCTCCCCTCCCTGCCTCTATCCAGCACGATACTAGCAGGGAGGGGAGAGACCTTGCAGTGTAATGAACACCGATTGGCTGCTCCTCAGGAAAGGGACCTATATTTTCTATAGGTCGACACTTTTAAAGCCCCTTATAGGTCATCAGTTTAGCATTATGGAGGAGGTCTGGTGCTAGAATTATTGCTCTCATTCACGTGCACAGCGATATGTGTATCACAATCAACGGTTTCATGCATAGGCGCCCCAGCGTGCGCTTTTACGTTTGTGTGTATATGTGGGGGTGGGGGGTCTAAATCTTTTTTTGGGGGAGGATGGTATGTGCTTCCTTTTATTACAAAAAAAAGCTTTTTTGTTTTTTTAATCACATAGGGGACAGGGCTAAAGGTAGAAAAAAAACTACTTTCCCGACGCCTGGAACTGCATGTCCCAGACATCTGGTGATAGGAATCGAATATCCCTGCCTACTCATCTTTTCTGACTGTTTTTCACTAGTTTTGCATTTGGCTAGGTTCAGTGTCACTACTGGTAGCGTGAGGCCATACTGGACCCTACAAAGGTTGCACAGGTAATCCAACACCTCCAGGATGGCAATACGTGCCATTGCCAGAAGGTTTGCTATTTCTCCCAGCACAGTCTCAAGAGCATGGAGGAGATACCAGGAGATAGGCAGTTACTTTAGGAGAGCTGGACAGGGCTGTAGAAGGTCCTTAATCCATCAGCAGGACCAGTATCTGCTATGTGCAAGGAGGAACAGGATGAGCACTGCCAGAGCCCTACAAAATGATCTCCAGCAGGCCATTGGTGTGAATGTCTCTGACCAAGCAATCAGAAACAGGCTTCATGAGGGTGGCCTTAGGGCTCAATGTCCTCTAGTAGACCCAGTGCTCACTGCCTGGCACCATAGAGCTTGATTGGCATTTGCCATTGAACACTAGAAATGGACAGTTCACCACTGGTGCCCTGTGCTTTTCACAGATAAGAGCAGGTTCACCCTAAGCACACGTGACAGACGTGAAAGGGTCTGGAGAAGCCGTGGAGAACGTTCTGCTGCCTGTAACATCGTTCAGCATGACCGTTATGGTGGTGGGTCAGTGATGGTCTGGGGAGGCATATGCATGGAGGGACGCACAGACCTCTACAGCACCCTGACTGCAATTAGGTATCGGGATGAAATCCTTGGATCCATTGTCAGACCCTATGCTAGTGCAGTGGGTCCTGGGTTCCTCCTGTTGCCCGGCCTCATGAGGTGAGAGTATGCAGGCAGTTCCTGGAGGATGAAGGAATTGATACCACTGAATGGCCCCCACGCTCACCTGACCTAAATCCAATAGAACCCCTCTGGAATATCACGTTTCAGTCCATCCGATGACGCCAGGTTGCACCTCAGACTGTCCAGGAGCTCAGTGATGCCCTGGTCCAGATCTGGGAGGAAATACCCCAGGACACCATCCGTTGTCTCATTAGGAGCCTCCCCCGACATTGTCAGTCATACATACAAGCACGTGGGGGCCATACAAACTACTGAGGACCATTTTGAGTTGCTGCAATGAAATTTCAGCAAAATAGGCTAGCCTGATGCATCAGTTTTTCACTTTGATTTTTTGGGTGTCTTTGAATTCTGTCCTCTGTATGTTGATCATTTTCATTTCCATCAAACGACGGGGCATCCTTACATTCCTAACACATGACCCAGTCCATATCAGTATAGATATCCAGCATGAGATTTGTCCCCATTGAGATCTGATGTGTTTTCAAAGTGTTCCTTTAATTTTTTTGAGCAGTGTGTATATATATTTATATACTGTGTATATATATGTGTATCACATTGATGGGTAGTTTCACCACAGTATAATCACTGCAGAGCAATGGCTTTGCAGATACACATGGATTACAGTTTCTATACTTATCAAACGCATTTCCTTCATGTCCTACAAAGCCGGTGAATTACCCTGCCAGTTATTTTGGACTTGTATAATAACTATATTCTCATTAGCTCAGTCCTTGCTCTCCACTGGGAATCCAACTCTCAGGCTTGTCATTGCATACGTAAGTCGCCTGTCATTGTTGGACGGCAATATATAACTGGCTACTTTGGTGGCGCAACAGTTAAGAAACATGAGCACCTTGTGCCTCCGTGAATAGTATTTATTGTAAGCCCTAAAGGGCACAGGCGGTGCAGGGTTTTGTGGGAAGGAGCCTGGAGGATGTTGTGCGGCCGCGCTCCGTTCCAGGGACCGTACTACTGCACTTTCCCCGTTGTCATCCCTCTCTGTCCTGTCTTCTCTACTTCTCTGTCCTGTTCTGTGTCTTCCTCGCTCTGTGTGTGTGCTGGTGAGTTTGTACTGGGGAGGGAGCGAGGAGGGTGAGAGTCTAAATACAGCAACAGATTGTACTGGAGGTGACCTCGTCATGTTCAGTCTCCCCTCCCTTGTCCCTTCCCTCTCTCCCCTCTGTGCTTTTTCCTTTTTATGTGCATCTTTCTTCTTTCTCTGTACTCCCCTCCCTGCACTCTTCTTCTTCCAAGCTCCACTCTTCCTCAGAAATCTGCTTTGCCCCTTTGCTTTCGGTCTACCCCCTTTTACTGGCCCTTGCCATTGTGCTCGCCTGCGCCTTGCCCGTGGTGAAGGTTTGGTCCCATGCTCTTGTATACACCTGATGTTCTAGACAAGAATGGTTCTGAGTGTCTATAGCTGTAACCCGGTAAGTTAATATGTGTCCGTCTGTGTCATTGTATGCCTCCTGTCTCTGTCTATCGCTAGCACAGGCTGCGGTGTCTTTTTTTGGCAGTTGGGATTGGTGCCAGTTCTTTGCGTGTTTAGGGAAGGCAGGAGGAGGAGGAGGGGGGTCTCTGGCCTGGATCCATTTTTGGCATTAATGAAATTTGGATTTTAACTTTCAACTTTTTTAATATAATTGTATGGACGGAACAATTTGTTACAGACCTACTGATGATATGAAGGGTGACAAGCTGCTAAATATTTCAAAATGTACAGAATAACCAAACTTATATAATAAAGCAAGGACTTTAGCAGGCGTTTGCTAATGTCAGGGCTTTTCTTTATCAGAGAATAGGTGCCAGTACTCCCCCCTTCCGGGTCACCTCTTGTCCCCTCCTGCTACCCACATCTGAGCACCATCCCTTGGTTCCATCTCCTGTCCTGTCACTCCTTTTACAGAATACAGAACCAGGTATCATTTTGTGGTGCTAAGTCATTTGTGTGGAATTTGTTAATGATAAAAAGAAAAGCAATAAAATATATTCCCTAGCAACAATAAATCCCCCCAGCACCAATAGACTCTGGCAAAGAATACCCTCAGCCAGGGGCAGACTGACCATTGGGGAACTGCCCGAGGGCCCAGGGTCAGTAGGAAGCCCCATGAGATGTCCCTGGTACCTTTCATAGGCTTTTTTGGGTATGGTTTGAGTATGGGTATGGAATGATCCCCTATTGCCCGGGGGCCCTATGAGTTGTCAGTCCGCCCCTGCCCCCAGCAACAATAGATTGACCCCATCAACAATAGTTCCTCTCCAGCAACTTTAGATCTCACAGCAGCCAGCATCCAAAGACCCTCCAGCAGCCATCAACAATAGACCCCTCCCTATACAGTAGATCCTTCCCAGCAACAATTGACCCCCAGCTACAAAAGATCCCACACCAGCAACACTAGACCTCCACAGCAACAATAGGTCTTCCAGTGACAAACGACTCCCCCCAAGCAGCTTTCAACAATAGATCCTCCAGCACAGCCCAGCACAGAGAAGTTAGTGTTGTTCCAGAAAGGCTCGCCACTCCCACACTCCACAATCATTCAGCGTGTATGCTGGCCCAGTTCACACACCTGTGTTGTAGATCAAGGGAAAGTCTAGGAGCACATATCCGCTTTATTGTATAGAAAAGCAGCTTGGAGTTATGGAGACAAGCGCTGAGGTTAGTACGATACGTGTGAACCTTTTTCCCCCACTGGCATACAGAATGGTGTTTTTAAGCTGCTTTTCTGTACAATAAAGTAGATATGTGCTTTAGTGCGGCCTCCCAGACTTTCCTTTGATCTTGCACCCCTTGGCATTACACAGATTCAGTGCTGGAGGTGATTAACCTGCGTTCCCCCATGTTCCCATGTTGAGAAAATGCCCTGGCTAATGTGAATTGCTTTGTGCAAAAGTTAGAGTAGGCTTTGGTGTCTTTGAACCATTAGCAAAGTTTTTTTTTTCTTTTAACTGACTTTTGCAGTATAGTTACATATATAAGCAAGAACAAAATCCACAAGTACTAACAGTTACTTGTGACAGTCAAATCTATTGTGCACCACTCTCAGCCACCTGTCACTCCTATCTCTCTGTATTGTTAGAAGTAATAATATAGCTAAGGCAACT
Source organism: Staurois parvus (assembly GCF_062004578.1). NCBI lineage: Eukaryota > Metazoa > Chordata > Amphibia > Anura > Ranidae > Staurois > Staurois parvus. Next base: position 2,424,212 of record NW_028318042.1, on the reverse strand, counting down.
GGCTAAGGCCAAAGGGGGCAATGATTAATGCCTAACACCCTTTTAGTTACAGCCATATATAGAGGAAGTGCAGAATTTATCAGGGATTTCCATCTGTCCAGGTTTGGGGGTTGAGATTTCACCATTAGCAAAGTGTGATCATAGCATCACCCCCAGTATATTTGGTTAGGGCTAGGGTTTACACTTGAGCTCCATTCCCAGCCACCCATCACTCCAATGTCTCCATATTGTTAGCAGTAATAATAAAACTAATGCAAATGCTTACGTCCAAGAAAGGCAATAAATAATGTCTATCACCTAGGTATTTAGGGTGTAAGTGCTGTAGAAAAAGAGATAGATAACCATCCAGGTCTACAGCAGAGGATGTTTCAAAGGTAAACCCAAATGAGTCATCAAGTGAGAGGAACTTTAGAGCTGGGGGGGAAACCACTAACATCTCCAGCAACAGGAGTTATTCCTTAGATAGGACAGGCACAATCAAGATTCTTAAGAGCGGAGAAGCTTAGTTTAGGATTGCAGCATCCTCAGAGGACGTTCTCAATCCTAAACTGAGGCTCCTCAGAGGATGTTCTCATTTGAGGGTGAACTCAAATGAGTCCTCAAGTGACAGGAACTTCTTGATGGAGGACCACTTACATCTCCAGCAACAGGAGTTGTTGCATACCTAGGTCAGGCATCGGCATCTTAAAATTTTGTTAGCATTTATAATAAAACTAAGGCAAATGCAAAAAGCCAAGGGAGGCAATGATAATTTTCTAATACCTAGGTATTACAGATGCAGAGTGCTGTCAGTGGAGGGAATAATACCCCATTGTAGGTGTCAATGGATGAAATATTGCCGCAAGGGCCAGATAAAAGCAAGAAAAGGACCACATGGAGACCACTGCTCTACACAAAGGGATAGATACACATCCATATCTACAGAAGAGGACGGTGAACCCAAATGAGTTTTTTCAGGGTTGAGCATTTTTGTTATAGCCAATGGAAAGCTAATTACTAGAAAGAGAGATGAGAAAGTTCACGGAAAACGCAAATTGGGGAGATTTACTAATACTGGAGAATGCAAAATCTGGTGCAGCTCTGCATAGAAATCAATCAGCTTCCAGGTTTTTTTTTTGTCAAAGCTTAATTGAACAAGCTGAAGTTAGAATCTGACTGGATATCACGCAGAGCTGCAGCAGATTTTGCACTCTCCAGTTTTAGTAAATAAACCCCATTATGCGCATTTTCAGGTGCTTCAAGTCTATAAAGAATCAGAATGCACTACTCTACCCCAAAGGAGCTCATGTACTTTTTTGAGCTTCAAACGAACAACCATAGGATACAATAGGAATCCTCATGTGAAGCGTTAAAGCACTTTTAGAAAAGCGCTTCAAATCACTCAGGTGTGAACCAGTGCTTAACGTAGCACTAAAGGCAAAACTTTTATTTTCATTTTGGATAGAGTAAAGGCGGATTACAACTCCTGTGAGATTTTTTCTTGTCATCTGTGTCCCATTGCGGAGATTTCCCTTCATGTCCTGTCCCATAGCTAAGTGAGAGGAAATCCCTGCAAATTAAGAGAATTCCTTTCGGACCCCAGGTCACCAGAACTAGTGTTTCCATTGGAAGATTTCCCCTCTATTCTGAGGACAACCCAAAATTTGGGATTTTCTTTTACTTTCACTTTCGATAATGGTCACAGGACAAATAGTGAGGGGGAATATCCCTAACAGGGGCACAGACAGCAATAAAACCTGATGGGGGGTCTAATCTTTCTTCATTTAACCACTTGCCCTCCTGAGGATTTACCCCCCTTAATGACCAGGCCTCTTTTTGCTACTCGGCGCTGCACTAATTCAACTGATAATTGTGCTGTCATTCAATGCTGCACCCAAACGAAATTTACGTCCTTTTTTTCACACAAATAGAGCTTTCTTTTGGTGGTATTTGATCACCTGTGCGCTTTTTATTTTTCACGCTATAAACAAAAAAAGACCAAAACATTTGAAGAAAAATGATATTTTTTACTTTCAGCTATAAAAAATATATAGTAAACTCAAAGTTAGTTATAAATTTAGGCCAAAATGTGTTCTGCTACATGTTTTTGGTAAAAAAAATCCCAATAAGTGTATATTGATTGCTTTGTGTGAAAGTTATAGCGTCTACAAACTATGGTATAAATACTGGAATTTACACCATTTTTTTGCTATACAGCGCTGCACTAGTTTAATGGACAATTGCACGGTCATGCAATACGGTACGTAAATGAAATTTATGACCTTTTTTCACACAAAAAGAGCTTTCTTTCGGTGGTATTTGATCGTCTGTACGTTTTTTGATTTTTTTGCTCTATAAAAAAAAGGCTGACAATTTTGAGAAAAAAAAACAATATTTTGGACATTTTGCTATAAAACATGTCCAGTAAAAAAATGTAAAAATCAAATTTCGTCATAAATTTTGGCCAAAATGCATTCTGCGACATGTCTTTGCTAAAAAAAACCCAATACGTGTAAATTAATTGGTTTACGTGAAAGTTATAGCGTTTACAAATGGCAGGAAAGATACTGGGATTTTTAATTTTTTTTTCATACTAATAATGGCGGCGAGTAAGAGCCTCGCTGTTGATGCCTTGTTGAGGCTCTTACTTTCCATTCATCATACATCAGCATCAGAGGCTGGTCATCAGCTCTGAGGAAAGGGATTAGTCCCCGAAACACGTCAGCCATTTGACCGCACTGACAGTGAGAACACCTTGCCTGCCGTTGTGGCCATTGTCATTTTTCTATGCTTTTTAGATACATGCTTCATCTGTGAGTATGTTTTTATTATTTCACTCCTACAATAAACCTTGGATAATGCACTAGGTATGCGCCACCTGTTTTCTCTCTAGAAAAAAAATAATGTTATAATCTTATACCAGCAATTGATCCAGAGGAAGGCAAAAAACACAGCAGAGCATGATCCAATTTGCTCCTGCAGGGGAAAAAATTCCTTCCTGATCCCTCGAGAGGCAATCAGATATTCCCTGGAACAACTTTACCTATAAATGTTATATCCAGTTATATTCTGTGTATCCAAGAAAGAATCCAGGACTTTCTTAAAGTAATCCACTGAGCTGGCCAGAACCAACTCTTGATGGAGTCTATCACATGTCAATTGTATGCAATGGATGGTATCCTGTCATGCCATCCATTGTATACAATTGTGTCGTTAGCTTTGATTGATTAAAGCAGTCACATGGTACAGACGAGGTCAATCACAGCCCCTCTGTATCATGTGATGAGCTTTGCCCAATCACAGCTAATCACAACAAAAGACTGAATGAATCGGATTCACTGAATAACAATGACTGCAAATATCAATTAAATACATTGGTATTATCAGTCATACTGTATAATCCTGATCACTTGGCCAGAGAAAATCAATGTTACTATGGTAACATTGTATTGCTTTGGTCACAGTGTGTTGAAAAAAAAAAAAGTAAAAAGAAAGAATGTAATAAAAAAATTATAGACAAATTTGAAAAAATAAAAATGTAATTATTATTATTTTTATTTTTTTAATACTGTCACCAGTGTCCCTGATCACTGCCACACCAGTTATATAATAACGCTGTACTGGACTGGTGACAATATGTAAAAAACAAAATTGTCATTTTTTTTTCAATTTCTACATTTTCCAAAAAATTTCAACCTCCAAAAAACTCACCTCTTACTAAATACCTTGGACTGTCTATTTTCTAAAAATCGGTAATTTGGGGGGTATTTGTACTATCCTGGCGTTTTCGGGTCTCAAGATTTGAAATGGGCCGTCAGTACATCAGGATTGATCAATTGTCAGATATACTGTATATATACCATGGTTTGTGAATTCTATAACTTTCCTACAGACTAAATAATATACACTAATTTGGGGTATTTTCACCAAAGAAATGTAGCAAAATACATTTTGACCTAAATTTATGAAGAAATGTTTTTTATTTGTAAAATTTTATAACAGAAACAAAGAAAAATATGTGTTTTTAAAAAAGTTTAGGGTTTTTTTTTTTGTTTATTTAGCAAACGATAAAAAACTCAGTAGTGATTAAATACCAACAAAATAAATCTCTATTTGTGTGAAAAAAATGAAATGCTAAAATTTTTTTTATGGGTACAGTGTTACATGACCGCACAATTGTCATTTAAAGTGCAACAACACTGAAAGCTGAAAATTGGCCTTGGCAGGAAGAGGGTATAAGTGCCCGGTATTGAAGTGGTTAAATCTCTTTTCCTCCAGAGTGCCCCCTTGTACTCTGTGATGACCTCAGGGTGAATAGCTCTACACCAAGTTCACTATATGAACCACTGATGTATTTATACATGGAGATCATATCCCCCCTTAATCTCCTCTTCTCAAGAGAGAATACATTCTCTTACTAAATTTAATGCAGTTACAGTCTGTATTCATTTTCAAACAATGACTATGTATGTTCTAAACATAAAATAAATAGATACGTGACCTCCTAAATCCCACCAAAAAGTCACACTTTCTCCCTAGAAAGTACAGTGTAATAAAATACCTTTTTGTGTAAAATTCAAATACAATTAAAATTAAAATAATTCAAAATTATCACCAAATACAATCATAAAATGTCCAATTCAAATGTGTCCAACAAAATGTGTCCAACAAAATCCAAAAGTCCAAATTCCAAACTTCCATCCAGTAAGAAGGATAATAATCCTAATTTTTCAGTGAAAAACCTCAAAACAAAGAAATAAACTATAGTGCATTACCCTTAAATAAATAAATAATACTCTAATTCGTGCAAATCACAAACCATTCAAAATGTGCAAAAACACAAAAAAAAATCTATATATATATATATAATTATAAGTAATTTTTATATATATAATACACAGATTGTGAACACTCCGTGACCATTCCAACACTGTGTGCACACTGTGACCCAACAAACAGTAGTGCTAAATACTATTACCCTCTGTGAGTATTTGTATGCATGTTCAATACTATGGAATCAAAACTCTTCCCATTCCTTCATTTCCGGGATTAGATTTCCAAGGTCCTCACAAAGATAAGAAGACTCTTTTAGACTGATCACCAAGGCATAGGGACAAATTTATTAGCAACTCACATCTGAAAAAAGGAACTTCCAGCTCTTTCAATGGTTCTCTAATATAATCAGCAATCAATGGCTGAAAACCATATCTTTCAAACCAACAAAATGGCCGCGGCGACACTTCCGGTTAGCGTGCGTGCGTCTTGACGTCAAATCTCCTAACGCGTTTCGTCACTTCTGGACTTCATCTGAAAACACCACCAAAAAAAAAAAGACAGCTAATCTCAACAAATACTGCTCTCTCTTCTTCTGATCTCTCTATTACTCTCAAAATGTCTGAAATAGTTAATTTTTTACTGTTTTTCAGTGCATTCTGGGCATTTTGGAAGGTCTCCTGAGGTTATCTATAAAAAAACGCTTCTAAAGGCAAACGCTAATAAACGCTCATAAACGTGGTATGCAAACGCGGCTAAACAGATGTTTTTTAATCTACGTTTTCCAGCAGTCAGTTTCCATCATTCAGAAGTGTCCCGTGTACATGGGGCCTTACATATTTCAGCTAAATTGTCTTACTTATATTATATACTGTAGCTATGAGTAAGGCTGTTTAGCTGAAACACGTAAGCCTCCTTGTGTTCTAGATTTTTCCATGTAGCCAAGAAAGGATTGGTTGTTTGATACATGACTGTGTTGTTGGCTTTCTGCTGTCTTGATCAGCATTTGAAGTCTTAGCAGTTACTCTGGCCTGTGCTCCGGTGTTTCTAGTCCTTCAGGATTTGTGAGGTTGAGCGCTGTTGTTTCTTCGCTATTTTCTCTACATATGGCAAATATAAATACCAGGCCCAAAAAACTATTTAGGGTGCACCAAGAATTTGTCATATGGAATATTGATTTATGGACTACATAAAATAATTACGGCTACATTAACCTCCCTGGCGGTATTCCCGAGTGTAGCTCGGGGTAAAATGTCAGTACCAAAAGCAGTAACCCTGAGCTACACTCGGGCTTACCATGCAGCACTGCATAGGGATTCCCTGCAGCACTTACCTTGTCCTGCGCTCCTGCGATGTGTCCCCTGCAGCGTCCCCGGCCATCTCCTCCGGCCTATGACGGCATCTGGCTTCTGTGTTCTGGTCCCTGTGACGTCGGGACGTACGGGCGCCGCCGCCGGCGGCGGGAAATTTGAAAAATTTTAAAAAATGTCATTTTTTTCCAAACAAATTTTACATAGTAAAACATTGCTGTTTCAACCCATTTCACATACATTTTGTCCCGAGTGCTTTGTCCTGCGCCCTGCCTGCATTTTGTCTGTTTTTTCTGCCTGGAAACTGAGAAACGTCCATGGCGTCCAAAAAGCATCCTTTATGTCAAAAGCGGTTTTAGACCGGCTAGAGAACAGCGATAGTAAATCAGAACCACTTGCAGAATTGAGTGATAATGATTCGTGGGGGAAATTCCTCATCAAACACTGAAAACGATTTTGTGACTTTGCTCAGCGATATGCGAACTTGGCGCTATATTTCAAATTTCAGTGTTTTTGGTTTGATTATATTATTGAATTAAATGTATTATTATTATATTATTATTTTTTATGATTATTTATTAAAATATAATTTATGATTTCATGTTTCAAATTTTATCCTCCCCGGGATGTTTACTATACTCTTGTTCGGACAGATTTCAGTGAGTTATTCCTAAAAATTACAGCATACAATAAAAAAACTACATATTTCCATGCAAAAAAATGGTACCGCTTTCAGCACAAAAAATCTGAAATAATCATACCGCCAGGGAGGTTAAGAAATCCTAAAGTGCGACATGTTGCGTCAAATTGGCACAATCTTTACCAGCTAGATATTAGTTAGGAAAATAATTTTGTCAATATTTAGTACAATAAAGGTGTGCCAGTAGTGTGCCAAGAGGATGATAGGGCAAGATGATGCTTTATAAGTGCATTGAAATGTGTGTGAGTGCATTTGTTCATTTAGGCATGTGTGTCAGGGATAATTTTGTGGATAATGTTTTTTTGGCATTAGTACAATGGAGGAGGAGTATAAAAAAGTAAATGACGATATGAATTCACACATCATTGATAAGAATTATTCTTACAGCGTAGACATGCATTCTGCAAAAGTTGCAGTTTCTAAAATATATAAAAAATAATACAGTTTTTCACATTTTTATTGTTTAAGTCTGTCCGATCTTTTACATACGATTACTACCAGCTCCTATAGCCACCATCACTGAACATTGCGCTCTGCTGGCCAGGAAGGCTCCCTACTTGCACAATAGTGCTGTGGGAGGGATTCCCCCATCATCACAGTCAATGGTCTTCCGTGATGGAAGGAAAGAAAATTGTATCTATGGGCTGCAAAAGGGAATATAGAGGGTGTTCACTTAGCTTAGTGTATGTTCACCTTTGCAAACTGGATATAACATTTATAGGTAAAGTTGATCCAGGGAATATCTAATTGCCTCTCGGGGGATCAGGAAGGAATTTTTTTCCCAGCAGGAGCAACTTGGATCATGCTTTGCTGGTTTTTTTGCCTTCCTCTGGATCAACTGTGGGTATAGGATTATAACTTTTTTTTAATGGTTGAACTGGATGGACATTTGTCTTTTTTCAGCCAGAATAACTATGTAACTACTGTATGTAACTATAATATAGCAAATAGTATGAACCTGTTTTCATTGAATATCCAATCACATGAGAGGGAAATGAAAAGCAATTGGTTGACCGGATAAAACAGATTCACCTTATTTACTAAGTGTGCCTAGGCACACTCTGGGGGAGATTTAGTAAAACTGGAGCATACAGAATCTGGTGCAGCTGTTCATAGAAACCAATCAGCTTCCAGTTTTTATTGTCAATGATTAAATGAACAAGCTGGAGTTGGAAGCTGATTGGCTCCCATGCACAGTTGCACCAGATTCTGAGTGTTCCAGTTTTAGTAAATCTCCCCCATTGCTTCTCCAGCCATACAAGTGCCTATCAGGAGTTTTACTTCATCTCCTTGTCCGATCCTGCCTCTGATCACTGGATTACAAAGAAACAGAAAGAGTTGCCCAGTGAAGACATGCATCTGTCGTAATATGGTGACCTCCTTGCAGCTGCAAAGTGCTGCAGAATAGATGACAAAGTAGGCTTGGGCAAAATGGCATTTGACTTGCCTAACACTGTTTTAGGACAAGTTTGGTTGAGTTGAGATTCCTCGCCAAAAACAAAACAAAACAGCAGCATTTGTAAAAAATACAATTTATAATGTGTAATACTTATAACACTTTTTATATCAGAAGGGCTTTAATATGTTTTGGCCACATGTGTTATAAAAGATTATCCAGGTCAAGCATCTAAAAATCATGTTATTTTCCTCTGCAGCACCTGCAACCGATTCTCCTGCTCACCGCGGCACTCCGAAAGATGTTCTGAGCCCCATTACATCTGATGATGAGTACCTGAGCCCCCAGGAAGATTTAAGTGAGCCTGCAACACCTCAGCACGTAATGCCTGGCAAAGCCACTATGGTGACCTTCAAAGCCCCTCCCTTGTTCAAGGTGAAATAAGCATGGGACCTTGGGTACTTGGCTGTCTAGATAATACCTATGTTTACTGCATAATACTGATGTGCCTTGAGAGGGGTGCAATACTGCATCGATAAAACCTTAGAGACTCTGTCCATAACTTAAAAAAAGTAAACAGACCTACACTGTATTGCCAAACGTATTGGGACGCCCCTCCTAATCAATGAATTCAGGTGTTCCAATCACCTCCATGGCCACAGGTGTATAAAATCAAGCACCTAGGCATGCAGACTGTTTCTACAAACATTTGTGAAAGAATGGGTCGCTCTCAGGAGCTCAGTGACTCCAAGCGTGGTCCCGTGATAGGTTGTCACCTGTGCAATAAGTCCATCCGTGAAATTTCCTGGCTACTAAATATTCCACGCTCAACTGTTAGTGGGATTATAACAAAGTGGAAGCAACTGGGAACAACAGCAACTCAGCCACCAAGTGGTAGGCCATGTGAAATGACAGAGTGAAGTCAGCACATGCTGAAGCACACAGTGCGCAGAAGTCTCCAACTGTCTGCAGAGTCAATAGCTAAAGACCTCCACACTTCGTGTGGCCTTCAGATTAGCACAACAACAGTGCGTAGAGAGCTTCATGGAATGGGTTTCCATGGCTCAGAAGCTGCATCCAAGCCTTACATCACCAAGTGCAATACAAAGCGTCAGATGCCGTGGTGTAAAGCACACCGCCACTGGACTCTAGAGCAGTGGAGACGTGTTCTCTGGAGTGACGAATCCCACTTCTCTGTCTGGCAATCCGATGGACGTGTCTGGGTTTGGTGGTTGCCAGGAGAATGGTTCTTGCCTAACTGCATTGTGCCAAGTGTAAACTTTGGAGGAGGGGGGATTATGGTGTGGGGTTGTTTTTCAGGGGTTGGGCTTGGCCCCTTAGTTTCAGTGAAGGGAACTCTTAAGGCATCAGCATACCAAGACATTTTGGACAATTTCATGCTCTCAACTTTGTGGGAAGAGTTTGGGGATGGCCCCTTCCTGTTCCAACATGACTGCGCACCAGTGCACAAAGCAAGGTCCATAAAGACATGGAGGAGCCAGTTTGGGGTGGAGGAACTTGACTGGCCTGCACAGAGTCCTGACCTCAACCTGACACCTCAACACTTTTGGGATGAATTAGAGTGGAGACTGCGAGCCAGGCCTTCTCATCTGACATCAGTGCCTGACCTCACAAATGTGCTTCTTTAAGAATGGTCCAACCTTCCTATAGACACCCTCCTAAACCTTGTGGATGGCCTTCCCAGAATAGTTGAAGCTGTTATAGCTGCAAAAGGCGGGCCAACTCATAAGTGAACCCTACAGACTAAGGATGGGATGTCATTAAAGTTCATGTGCGTGTAAAGGCAGGCGGCCCAATACTTTTGGCAATAAAGTGTAGCTTAGGAAGGTACATTTATAATACTTACAATTACCATTACCGCCTCCAATGCAGCAGTTTCTTATTTTCTGATATTACAGTTTTATTCAAATTTTCCATCATGCAAAATAAACAGTACGGCATGGAAAAGAACAAAAAGTGAGGGATAGTACATCTGATATACAGGATGAGAATTGTACATCTGTCTATAAATTAATATTAATGTCTTCCCTTGGGGAAAGAACGGGAGGGTATTAGAAAGTCTTAATAATTGAGTAGACCTACTCATCCTATGAGGACCAGTTTACCATCCTTCAACGTTTGGGGGAGGGCCAGACTGTGGCTGGGGGGGGGTTCACAATACCTCGGACTTGGTGGTCAGTGTGAGTAAAAAAAATTACATATCACCTGTGGTCAGTAGGAGGTGGAATAGTGCCCCATCATTGGTGTTAGTGAGAGGAATAGTGCCCCATTGTTGGTGTTAGTGAGAGGAATAGTGCTCCATTGTTGGTGTCAGTAGGGAGGAATAGTGTCCCATTGTTGGTGTCGGTGGGTGGAATAGTGGCTCATTGGTGTCATTGGAAGGAATAGTGCCCCATTATTGGTGTTAGTGGGAGGAATAATGCCCCACTGATGTCACTGGAAAGAATGATGCCTCGTTGTTTGGGTCAGTGGAAGAAATAGTGCCTCATACCAGTAGGAGGAATATTCCCCAAAGGCAGTTTGGAGACTGCTAGTCCAAACCAGCAGAAGGTCTGAAGGAGAGATTAGGAAGGATGAGAAAAAGGGAAATGGGGGATATAAAGGAGGAATGGAGAAAGAGGGGATGCCAAGTCAGGAGAGGGGATCCAGGGACCCCAAGAGGAAGAGAATTGAGGGTATTTTTCATAAAACTGGGCCATTAACTTTTCCATATTTATTAAGGAATTAAGTTCAGCTTGGTATGGGCACCATTCAGAGAACGCTTTGCATTTTCTGACTGAATGGAAAGCATTCTCTGATTGGACGAGGTGGAGAGGCAGGAAGGTGGTGCCACATTCTCCACCTCATTTAATCAGATAATGTTTTGAATCCATTCTGAAAATGCAAAATGTTCTCTGAATGGCGCCCAAAACGAGTGGGGATCCGCCTGTGTTCAGAGGGTAGCAGGGCAGCCAGGACCTGGAAGCCAGTGGAGATCATTGGAGCAGTCGTGTCTACCTCAGTGATTTCTAGGTTCTAGGGGCATCGACCAGGTATGGTATATACTACATAGTTATATCGGTCTAAGTTGGACGAATGTAACTATGTATAAAATATCCATACCTGGAATTCTTCTATAGTGGTCCAATGACAATTTGTTATGTAGGTTTTCCTTTCTGTTGACCATTCTCATAATCTTTATTTTTAGGTGGTGCTGTCAGACCAGATGGTGTTTGAAGGCCAGGAAGTCATTCTACGAGTACATGTAGAAGGGGAACCCAAACCTATGATTAGCTGGTGAGTGATATCTAAACAGAATCATGTAAACATTAGCTCACTATGGGCTGGATGTAGAGCTGAGCTGTAAGTTATGAAATTTCTGTCTTGTGTAGAATAGAAGGTGTAGTGGGTATGAACAGTCAGTTTAAAATTTTTTCGTGTACAGAGTGCCCTACATCTTCTTGTTTGCAATTGCTACATTTGCATGGCTGTACACCCTATTAGGCCTGGTTCATACTATTGCGGCTTTGCAAGCCGCGTTTGTGCAGGCATGGCAGCCCATTCATTTGAATGGGCTGCTGTGCCTGCCTTTCATGCAGGGACAAGGTTCCTGCACCATTTTTAAAATGCAGCAGCAGGGAAATCGCAGGCTGTTTTTGCACCCTGAAATTTCCTGGGGGTTCCCACAAACGTGCTATGTTTTTAAATACGTAAGGGTGCAATTATGAATTAATGGCCTTTTTAAAGAGCAGTTCGTTTTGGCTGTGGATGTTTGCGGGTGCAGAAATAGGTATGATTCTTGCCCCAGCAACCACCCGCAATAGTGTTAACCAGGCCTTAAAGCCCAATTGAACTTTCAGTGTAAATTGGCAAAATATATTCCAAGTGCAACACAATAAATGGTGTTTAACATCTTGCAGTTTGTTTTCTTTAGAAAGTAGCTACAGCATGTGAAGAAAAGCCTGTCCCCTGCCAACATGTTTAATGAAAGACTCTAGCTCTCTGCAGGGAAGCAGCTGTCTCTCTACAGAGGTCTGACACACCCCCTGCTAAATCAGAGCTCTCTAATCAGGAGCTTTGCTGATCACAGAGCTGATGACTTGGTTCAGCATTGGGGGGCATGTCGTACTTCTGCAGAGAGACCACTGTTCCACACAAACATCCTTGACTGAGGGACATGCAGAATATCAAGGCTAGTACTTACCACCTAAACCATAAAACAACCACCCCCCTTCAACCTCCCCCACCTAAATAACCATGCGACTCTCCTTTTTGGTGTAAAACTGGCCATAGCAGCCCATTTATTTAACATAACTCTTACATAACACTTCTTCTGGTACAATCAAATAATAACTGACAGTAATAATCCCAACCGGGTCCAAGGTCTTCGAAGGCACTGTTACTCAGATCAACAACTCAGCTGTATCTGACGCCCAACGAAAAGCCCCCCAGCCGCTACAACACCGCCTCGGGGACAATACTACAGTTACGTAGTCCCAGATACAGCCAATGAACTCCGACCTTACCAACGTGACCTTATAATTGGGAAGGGACACCCATACCTATGATGGGCCCAACCTATAATCCACTAACTTGTCACTCCAGCACCGCCTTCAAAGACCCAGAGACCCCTGCCGGCTGCCATGACAAAACAGGAAACCAGACAACACCCCAGGACATCAAATAGGGATCAGGAAAAGAAACAAAGCAAGGAACCCACACAAAACAAACAGGACAAACACAAAAAGGACAAAACCAATAAACAAAGCAAACAAAACAAAACAGCAAAACAAACAACTAAACAGCTTCAGGGAGGGAGGGTGGGAGAAACCTCACCGGTGCTGGCACAAGGTCTAACTGACCTCTGACAAGTCCCAACCCCTCTCCTCATCCTAGCAAGACCACCCTCAAGCCCGATTGCTCCAGTCAGGTGAGTAACCACCCCTATCTGCCTATACTCCCACCCAAATCCAGTCTCCTCCTTGTCTGCAAGCCCCAGTCATGCTAGCCCTCCCGTTTAGCTTTGTTCAGTCCATGTCCTGACTTTCTTTGCCAGGCGATAGACTTTTTCTACTCAGGCTGTATCTGTTTTTCTAAAGAAAATTAACTGTAAGACTTTGAACATCTTTTGGTTTGTTGCAGTTGGAATATACAGTATTTAGCTAATTTACACAGAAAGTTTAGTTGGACTTTAAAATAGATCAAAACTCAATCACTAAAAACGGGTTTAATGCAGGCCATACATGGATCGAATTCCGAAAGAATTTTCGGAAATTTTGTGCATTTTGTAATCCGATAGTGCCACCATTGATTTCTAAATTTGACTAACTAAGCCTTTAATTTCACCTCATGTTGCTATTGAAAAGAATTTTTGTGGCCAATTATTTTCTTTTCTTTCCAGGTCACAGCTCATGCTTATTTCTTTTTCAAACCCATTTCTTGTGAACATGCCCAATCACTCAAATTTGATGGTCGTTCAAAAATCGACCATTGTTGTGGCCCACTAATGGTGGAAAATTCGAGTGAAAGTTCTTAGAAAAGATTTTCAAATAAAATTGTTTCTTAAAATTCTTTTGAATAAAATTTACTTCTGAAAATATTTTTTTTTCTTTCTAAATATAAAGTTTTGATGAAAATAATACTTGGTAATCCTGCCATTAGGGTCCTTTTTCATGCACTGCATGTTGCTTGGTGCCTGCGGTAAATACCTGGTCTGTCAATTTATAGAGGAGCAAGTGCCCTCCCCGTAGGAAGCAATATCCAGGACTGAATGGCCAATATCTCGGCCTGAACAATGTCACATGAAACAGAAGAAGGAATTAACCCTGTGTAGGCTCCATCATTGTGCAATATAGAGCTTACACATGGTTAGAACTCCTGGCTTAGACATAGAAGCAAAATGTCAGAGGAGCTCAGTAAAAGTGGGTGTCACTAGGTGTAGGGAGGTTCTTCTTACAAGAGAACCTGTTACTACCCACATGGAAGAAAAATATATTTAAAAAATATTCTTCCCAAATATATTGACATATATTTGAAATACTACAATTTTTGCCGTATTCAATATATATATATATATATATATATATATATATATATATATATATATATATATATACTGCATGTTGAAATGTTGAAATGCGTTTTTTATATATTACAAAATATATGAAAAATATTTTTAAAAATATATATTTTTTTAAATATATTCTTCAGATTTTTTTTAACATATAAAAAACTAATTTTAACAATATTTTTACATATATTTCTAAATGCATTCCAAAAATGTAGATTAAATGTATTTTTAAGACAGTATATTTGAAAAAGTATTTTTAAAAATATTTTTCATATATTTTGTAATAAAAACGCATTTTAAAATACAGTATATATATATATATATATATATATATATATATTTTTTTTTTTTTTTTTTTACTGAAATATATTTTAAAATATATTGAATACGGCCAAATATATGTCAATATATTTGGGAAGAATATTTTTAAAATATATTTAAAATTTTTTTTTTCTTCCATGTGGGTTTGTCCCTTCAGAGTTTCTTTACATATTTATTTAAAATAATGTTAAAAAAAAACCTATGCATTTTCCTATAAATAATATTCATATTTTTAAATTAGACTGGACGCCTTTGTGTTTTTGCTCTCCTTTGAGAAATGCATATACTGTATGGCTCGCTCTATCTTTCCAGGTTAAAGAATAAGCAGCAGCTGAAACCAGGAGCTAAATGTCACATGGTTGAGGAGGAAGACGGGATCTTTGCACTCCACATCTCTGGGACTGATAAGAGGGACACCGGTTTCTATACCTGTAAAGCAATAAATGAGTACGGGACTAAGCAATGTGAAGCCAAGGTGGAAGTACGAGGTAAGGTTCCTGCAATGTGTCAGTGTACAGATATGTCCAAATGATGTTCTGATCTTTAATACTTTCATTGATTCATGTGACGGTACATACAAGATTGATTAAACTGGCACTTTACAAATAGCAAACCATGTAATGATAGTGACATCAGAAAACCTCATGAAAATTAGAATCCAATTTTGGTGGCACGCAGGCAAGTCGCAGAGTTCCATAAAAGTGGTGAGGAAAAGAATATCAGAGGTTGGGGATGATTTTGTTCCAATTAGTTTTTTGCTGTTTTATCATCAAAATGCAGCTTGCACCAGGGAAACCCACTGATTACAGGGAACCAAACCAAATAAGAAATAATGGAACTGCCATTGTCAATGTGTGCTTAAAGCTGAACTCTGAGATTTAAATAAAAACTACACTTGCAGTGGGTTCTCCCTTCAATGCAAGAGTTAAAGAAGAATTCCAGGTAAGGATATGTTTACAAAGTTACAATGAGCCATATGTAACTATGCATATACCCTACCTGTGATGTCATTGCACCACTTCTCCACCTTGTTCAATCAGAGAATGGTTTGCATTAGGACAATTCAAAACCATCTCAGAATGGCGCTGGTTCCCAACGGCTGAACGCCTTTGTTCATTGTGCAGCAGGACAGCCCCTCAGCACAGGATCCAGAGGCTAGCAGAGATCACTGGAGTTGGGGTACCTACTACAGTGGTTTCCAGCTTCTAGAGGGATCACACAGGTATGGAATATACATAGTTATATTGGATCAAGCTGGATCGATGTAACTATGAAAAAATATCCATACCTGGAATTTATCTTTAAATGCTCATTGTGGCTAAGGATAGAGGAATAAGCTGAAATTCTTTCCTTGCCCTTTGCTCCTCTGGATGTCTGTGCTTTCTTCTCTCCAGTACTGTGGGTTGTGGGCAGACCCTTGCCATCTTCATGTGCAATACAGGACTGTTGGTCCTACATTGGTCATGATGGCATCAGAAAGCAACCACCATCCTGAATACCAAAAGTAAGAGGCTTCATGGGACCGGTTGGACAGCATGATGGAAGCCTGTTGGACTGACTAATAAGGTAACTAATACATCCTGTTACTCTACCCCTAGACTTAAGCTCTTTTGGCTGTACTTTTGTGGATCACAAGAATGTAGTTCGTTCTGCACTCTTGTGACCCGTTTTCAGCTGACAGCGGACTAAAGTCCGCTGTTAACTGAAGTCACTGAGCTGGTCTAGGTCCACCCAGATGTCTGGACCAGCACCTGGCTCAGCCTCTCAGCAATCTGCTGAGAGCCAGAGCCAGAGCCAGTCCCTCTTTACCCATCCACAGCCCCCTCCACAGAGCAGCAGTGAGAACTGAGCGATCAGTGGTGTCTAATCGCTAGGTTCTCAGCCTTAGAGCCGGCGGGGAACAGATGCAGCATCAGACCGATGCTGTATCCACCTAGGTAGGTATGAGTTAAAAAAAATAATAATAAATTCCATACTTCTCTTTTAATGAGAATTTAAAGTGGTTGTAAACCTCTGACATGAAATATGAACAAAGCATATCCCTCTATAGCAGTGGTTCTCAACCTGTGGGTTGCGACCCCTTTGGGGGTCGAACGACCCTTTCACAGGGGTCCCCTAAGACCATCAGAAAACACATATTTCCGATGTGTAAAGAGCAGCTAATGTGTAGAAAGCAGCTGCTGTGTTGAAAGCAGCTACTCTGTTAAACGCAGCTACTGTGTTGAAAGCAGCAGTATTAGAGGTAAAACGACACTCATGAATTATAATTACTGGGTAAATAATTTTATGGTTGGGGGTCACCACAACATGAGGAACTGTATTAAAGGGTCACGGCATTAGGAAGGTTGAGAACCACTGCTCTATAGTATATACTTGTCTCATTCCAGAGCACTAGGTGTCATTTCTATCTGCTGCACCTTTGCTATCTGCATTAGTGACAGGGAGGGACCTTCAACACACAGCCTGCGGATTGGGGAGCATAATGAATCGGAGTCCGATCCATTATGCTCAATCCGCAAATCCGATCCATTCTGCGGGGATCGTCGGAGGGGTGTTACCAAGTGTTATCGCACCGGGTGACACCAACCCTGCTGGTACCCTAGACATAAATGTGCATTTATCCCTTGCAGTGCTGGGGGGAGCCCTCACTGCAAGTGAACCTTTTATTTTCCTGGAAATTCAGCTTTAATATTCATCGAATAAAAAATGCCAACAATAATGACTGGCTTTTTTTGCAAGAAATCTGAGATTTAAAAGTGTCGGTTGTGTAAAACATTGAGTCCTATAGAGGTAGCAGTTCATATGGATCCTGTGTTTCCCTGAGCTGAGGGCCTCTTATTATGGATCAGAGGTTTGCTGTGCCTGCCACATACCGCTGAGTTGTTTGTCTGGTTTATGCGTTAGATTTTATCCGTGCTGCAGGCCAGAGTACTCATGTCCTCTTCCGAGACGATCCCCTGGTTTCATATTTTGCACATTGCGTGGCTCTTGGGTTTAGGACTCGGTGACAGTTACATTCTGTCACTTTCTCCTCTGCATATGATATTACTGCCTGCTACCCTAAGCTAAGCCCTTTCCCGGTATCTGCATGGCACCATTCTCTAGGAGCAATCGACTGCATGCCTAGCTTCCATCTTCAGATATAGAAGACTATTGGGAAGGGAGGACAGGACTTGGGCTCTGCACACTGAAGCCTGAAAAAAAGCTTGAGGGGCTACCAAAGTTACTGCCCGCTGACTGTAAAATAGAGATAAACAGCATATTATGTACAGTCTGTAGGCTCATACCAGCGTGCCATTCCAGGAATGTAACGGGTCACTGCCGAAAAACATGACAGGACCATAAAATCTAAAATACGGGGTCCTTGAGAGCCAGGATAGAAGATGGCAAATTGCTATCTATTGAAAAGAGTTGGTCAAAATATGAAAATCAGTTTAACCCTTTTATGACCGCCTAACACATATCACATTTAACGCCCGCACGCAAGGGTGTCCCTAGGGTTGGTGTCACCTGGTGCGATAACACTTGGTGATACCCCCTCCGACGATCCCCGCAGAATGGATCGGATCTGCGGATTGAGCATAATGGATCGGACTCCGATCCATTATGCTCCCCAATCTGCAGATCCGATCCATCCTGCGGGAATCGTCGGCATGCAACCTATATGGGGTGTGACACCAGACCCGCTCCACGAAAAGGTAAGTTGTAAAGAAAGCCGACGATCCCCGCAGGATGGATCCGATCGTTGGCTTGCTTTACAACTTACCTTTTTGTGGAGCGGGTCCGGTGTCGGTGTCACCCCGTGCGGTAGGTGTCACCCGGTGCGGGCCGCACCCCCCGCACCTGCCTCAGGACGCCACTGTCCACACGCCACATATATACATCTCTGGGCAGCCAATGTTTCTGTGCTGAGAGTGCACTCCATGCATACTCCCAGCACAGAGACTGAGCTGTGAAAGACAGCTCTTGGTCCCTGATAATGATCAGTAGCCAGATTGGGACTAGGACCAGCTACTGATCATATGACCGCTCGGTGGATTAAGTAGGTATATCTATGCTCTTGTCACCCTTAGACACAATGGTCACAGGATCACCCAATCCCCACCCCCCACCCTAAGCATTTAGAACTTTTTTAAGGGACACTGGGGTGGATGGGAAGGGGTTAAAGGGTTATATATAGTTTACTTTAAAGCAGAATTCCAGGCAAAATAATTTTTGTACCATGCAGTGGGTGTGTGCCCGCACTGCTTGTTTGTGTCTAAGGGTGATAAGAGCATAGATATACCTACTTAATCCACCGAGCGGTCTTGTGAATGGACTGTTCCTGACGTCATCACGCCCATAGACTGGTTCCATGCATGAGGACAGCAGGAACAGTCCACTGCTGGACGTGGGGGAAGGGCCGTTTTTGGGAGGTTCGAAGGACAGGGCAAGTTTAGCCTTTCGGGCGCCCCCTAGACAAAACGAGCAGTTATCCCATGGGAAAAAAAAAAATTACATGGATGCTCCATGTTCCTGTGCAATTCAGTGCGATGTGATTTTCAGCCCATTCAAATGAATCGCACTTCATTGCACCAAACGTAGTGCATGCGCTACTTTTAAAAACACACTACAACTGGATCACATGGTACTGCGGTACCATGCGATCAAGTGCAGGTTTGGGGTGTCATTAGGAATCTGTTGACACCCACAGTAGATCGCACACCTAGTATATTTTGAACACGATGTGGGAAACGCGCACAAAGTTTCCCGCACCACATCCTAGTGTGAATGGGACCTTAGTTAGAGCAAATTTTGAGTTATGATTGCAGTGTTATCCTAAATGAGGACCTGTCGCCAGACCAGCAATGATCATTAACATATTTTAGGTGTGTAAATAATCTGTAAAAGCTTCACTCGTGTTGACATCTAAAATCCCCAAGACAACTGCTGGGTTCCACCATCTTGGATGTGATGTCAGCAACCAACAGGTCCAGAGCTGTCACTCAAGTGACGCATAGGGGTTGATTTACTAAAGGAAAATAGACTGTGCACTCTGCAAGGGCAGTTGCTCCAGAGCTTAGTAAATGAGGTAAACCTTCACTTCGCAAAGAATACCCAATCACTTGCAAGGAAAATAGAAAAAACAGCATTTTTGCTTGCAGGTGATTAGATGATGGAAGTCATCAGAGCTTCTGCTCATTTACTAAGCTCTGGAGCAACTGCACTTGCAGAGTGCAAATGCACTTTGCAAAGTGCACAGTCTACTTGCCTGTAGTAAATCAACCCCATAGTATGGTAGTAGTAAGGTTATGTAGTGAGACTGGGAGGGGAGGAGGAGCTGGGCCGGTACAGACAACAATTAGTCACTTTCAAAAGAGGAGAGGGATATAAGGTACATGGAGGGAGGGGGCTGTACTAAGGAATTGACTCTTTCACATTTTCCAACAAGTTCAAAGGTACATTGTAGGTAAATAAAAAAATGTTTATGGAAAGAAAAAAACATTGCAAATAAGTATTTATTATTAATATTATTATTATACAGGATTTATATAGCGCCAACAGTTTGCTCAGCGCTTTACATTATAGTGGGAGACAATGCAGTAGCAATACAGTTCAATACAAGAGGGATTTGAGGGCCCTGCTCCTTGGAGCTTACAATCTAGGAGGGAGGGGCTAGTGGTACAAAAGGTAATAACTGTGGGGGATGGAGTGGTAGGAGGAATAGAAGATTCCATTATTAGCTGAGGGCGGGATAGGCTTCCCTGAAGAGATAGGTTTTCAGAGATCGCCTAAAAGTGAGCAGAGTAGGCGATAGTCTGATAGATTGGGGTAGGGAGTTCCAGAGGATGGTGGAAGTCCTGGAGAAGTCCTGGAGACGAGCATGGGAGGAGGAGACAAGGGAGCTAGAGAGCAGGAGGTCTTGCGAGGAGCTGAGAGTGCGGTTTGGGTGGTATTTAGAGACAAGATCGGTTATGTAATTTGGGGCGGTGTAATGAAAAAAACGTAATATTTAAAATACTTATTTTTTTCTGTGGTTTTACCTGGTGACAGGGTATATTTAAAGCAGGGCTTTTTTTTCTCAGAGGATAGGTGCAGGAACTCTCTCTTCTGAGTCACCCTTGTCTCCACCCCCTATCCACCTCCAAACACTGTCCCTTGGTTCCACCCCCTACCCTCCTCCCAGGACTGAAGCAGTTAAATCGATCCCTTGCAGCCAGCAACAACAGACCCCATCAGCAATAACAGATTCTCCCTACAATAGATCCCCCCTAACAACAATAGCCCCCTAACAACGACCCCCTAGTTACAGTAGTACCACCCCAGCCACAATAGATCTCCAGCAGCAACAAAAGATCTCCAAGTAGCCAGCATCAATAGACCTCTCCCTCAACAGCAGATCCCCCCCAGCAACATAAGACCCCCACAACAATAATAGATCCCTGCCAGCATCAATAGATCTGTCATGCAACAATAAACCTCCATGCAAAAGTAGATCCCCTAGAGTATGGGTGTCAAACTGGCGGCCTTCCAGCTGTTGCCAAACTACAATTCCCATGAGGCATTGCAAAATTGACAGTTACAAGCATGACTCCCAAAGGCAGGGGCATGATGGGACTTGTAGTTTCGCAACAGCTGGAGGGCTGCCACTTTGACACCCCTGCCCCAGAGCAACAATATATTCCCCAGCAGCCAGCATCAATAGACCTTCCAGCACACCCCAGCACCCCTTGCCATTACATACATTCAGTCCTGGAGTTCCCCTGCATTCCTTATGAAAAAAAAAGTGACATCATTGCTTAATACTTTGCATGTGATCACTGATTGGCCAATCAGTGATCACATAGTCGGGACCTCGCACAGAGGTCCCGTCCGACGATCGGTGTTTCACTGTGTCCGGAGGACACAGCGGGCACAGGATCGTAGTGCTGCATGCTCCGAGGGAGCGCACACAAGCAGGGTGCGGGGAGGCCGTTTATAAACAGCCACCCGCCCCTGCACTGCCACCGTCCGCCCGTTTATATGCAACGGACGGTCGGAAAGTGGTTAATACAACCATGCACAAAGGTCTGAATTATTTATCTAAGATCGGTAACATACTATCAGCGTGTCAGTCCTAAATAAAGAGCGTAATTCAGAGGTGGATCTCAGACCCACAAATCATCAAGACAATAGTACCTATTTTTAGAACTGGCGAGGCCTCAATTTGACCAGAAATGCACTGCGGTACAACTACTGTGATACACACTCATATGTGGACGCAGGACAGCCTTAAAGAAAACCCTTAGGCTCCATGCACACTGGGCGTTTTAATAACGCTCCTAGCATTAGCTATTTAACCACTTCGATTCCGGACACTTTTACCCCCTTCCTGTCCAGTCCAATTTTCAGCTTTCAGCGCTGTCACACTTTGAATGACAATTGCGCGGTCATGCAACACTGTACCCATATGCATTTTTTTTGAGACAGATAAAACTTTATTTTGGTGGTGTTTATTCACCACTGGAATTTTTATTTTTTTTGCTATATAAATGAAAAAGTCCAAAAATTTTGAAAAAAAGTGTTTTCCTTATACAATTTTGCAAATAAATAATCTTTCTTCATAAATCTTGGCCAAAATGTATTCAGCTATCTTTTTTAGTAAAAAAAATAAATAACCCAAATTAGTTTATAGCCAAAAATTATAATTTTTCTAAATGTTTTTTTACATTTTTATTTATTTTTTTTATATTATTATTTATTTTTTTTAACATACTGTCATCCTAGCAGTACAGTGTCACCATAGTGCAGTGTTTCTCAACTCCAGTCCTCATGGACCCCCAACAGGTCATGTTTTCAGGATTTCCATTATTTTGCACAGGTGATTTGATCAGTTCCACTGCCTTAGTAATTACCACAGCTGTTTCATCTGAGGGAAATCCTGAAAACATGACCTGTTGGGGGTCCATGAGGACTGGAGTTGAGAAACACTGCCATAGTGACACTGTACTACTTGTGGGGGGTGATGAAGATTTTATTTTTTTACACTGATTGCTTTTACACCCATAAAGGCTGTAAAAACAATAATTTCTCCTTCTCACTGGCTGCATTCTTGCAGCCATTGAGAAATACTGTGAGAGCTGTGATTGGTCACAGCTTGTCACATGGTACAAGGCTGTTGTAATAGCTCTGTACCATGTGATCTCTGTGATCATTCACAGATTTCACTAGTAGTAAGCAATGATTTCAGAAGTGACATCTTGCTTACTACTATTCATGTGATCACTGATTGGGACCTCACAGAGAGGTCCCTTACAGCGATCGGTGTTCCCCAGGGAGCGGACACAGGCTGAAAATGCAGGTGTCATTTATGAACGGCAACTCGCTCCTGCACTGCTCCCGTCCGGCCATTTATATACATGGGCCGGACGGGAAGTGGTTAAAGTTAAAAACATGAGTTTTTCAGTGTTTTTTAGCATTAGCGTTAGCCGCGTTTGAATTTTTTAGGCATAAAAATACAAATTTTTGCTCAAAAAATGCCCAAAAATGCTGGTTTGCTGCATTTAACCGTATTTACCAGTGTAAGGGCTCGTTCACACTTGACTGTTTTACCAACGCTTGCCAAACGCCCCTATAGCATTTGGCAAGCGTTGGTCCGGCGTTTGCGGCGCGTTTATTAACGCTTGCAAACGCTGCGCAAACGCCGCATGCGCGGTTTTTTTGGCGGCTGCTAGGCGTTCGCCGAGCGTTAAAAAACGCTCCACAAACGCCTATAATGAAGTTTAAATGGTGTTACCGCTCCGCAAACGCCCCGCAAACGCGTCGCAACTGCACCGCAAACGCCCGGCGGCACCATAGATTGGAATAGGAGGCTTCAACGCCTCCTGACTCGACCAGAGGCATCCGTTTTGCCGCGACACGATGCTAACGCTCCCGTTAGAATAGCACCATGTGCTGCAATGTGCAGAATTGTCCGAGGCTTTTGGGAAGCGGTAAAAACGCTTCCCAAACGCCTCTCTGCCGCCTGCATACAACGCTAGTGTGAACGTAGCCTTAGAGCGTTTTTTACACCAGCCAAAAAACGTTGATTAAAGTCTATGGGGTTTATTACTAAAGCTGGTTCTCTCGGAATCTGGTGCAACTGTTCATGGTGGCCAATCAGCTTCTAACCTCAGCTTGTTCAATTCAGCTTTAGCACTAAAACCTGTAAGCTGATTGGTTTCTATGCAGAAGTGCACCTGATGCTGAGTGAACCAGCTTTAGTAAATAAACCCCTATGTGTGTATGGACACATAGGATAACATGCGGGGGAGTTTACTGCCTGTAGAAAAAAAAGCCAAAAACAGCCGCAGTAAAAATGCCCAGTGTGCATGAGGACCTAAAGAAATCCAAAGCCTGCCTTTGCTCGCTGACTGGCTGTTATGCCCATCCTCTGGCGTCTATGCTTCCCCAACCAACGCTAATAAAGACTTCTGACTTTTCTCTGACTTTCCTGAGCTGTATAATTGTTGACTCATAGGGTATTGAAGCCAATGTGTTAGCATATTTTGATGAAGTGTTTTAAACCCAAGAAGAAAAATGTAACATATTGCAGCTTAGCATTCCTTAGATGTGGCAGCTGCATTCGTTTTCTTTATTTTCACCTGGTGATCCTGCCAATAACACGGAATTGAATAAAATGATGCTGCGCTACCCAGTCACATAGACCCCTAAATAATAACGAGTTAAGGTGAAATAGGTGCAAATAAAATGTAAATAAAATGTAAATAACTAGTGATAATTTGAGTAAACCAGAAAATGGTGAATAAATAGGATGATACAAAAATTAATAAAGCACCATGAAAACTGATCGTATTCCAAATGTAGAAAATGTAAATATAACAATGATGATAAGTGATAAAAAATTGATAAAAATTAATCACTCAAAAAACAAAAACCAGACCAAGGATCCAGACCAAATTAGAGACACTCCCCGTCAGCCAGGATACTAACATTTATAGTTTTCTTTCACATCCATCCCACAATCCTTGCCCCTTCCTGCTTTGGTTCTCCCTGCATTTATATTTGTTTTCTTTCACATCCATCCCACAATCCTTGCCCCTTCCTGCTTTGGTTCTCCCTGCGTTTATATTTGTTTTCTTTCACATCCACCCCACAATCCTTACCTCTTCCTGCTTTGGTTCTCCCTGCGTTTATATTTGTTTTCTTTCACATCCATCCCACAATCCTTACCTCTTCCTGCTTTGGTTCTCCCTGCGTTTTCTATTTGTTTTCTTTCACGTCCATCCCACAATCCTTACCCCTTCCTGCTTTGGTTCTCCCTGCGTTTATATTTGTTTTCTTTCACATCCATCCCACAATCCTTACCCCTTCCTGCTTTGGTTCTCCCTGTCTTTATATTTGTTTTCTTTCACATCCATCCCACAATCCTTACCCCTTCCTGCTTTGGTTGTCCCTGCGTTTATATTTGTTTTCTTTCACATCCATCCCACAATCCTTACCCCTTCCTGCTTTGGTTCTCCCTGCGTTTATATTTGTTTTCTTTCACATCCATCCCACAATCCTTACCCCTTCCTGCTTTGGTTCTCCCTGCGTTTATTTTTGTGGACTATTGGAGAGGAGAGAGCTTTGGCCATATCCGTGTGCTGTTACTTCTGGTATATTGATGAATGTCTACCATCGCCACTTTAGAGGATTGCTCTGATCATTTCCGAAGGGGTATCATCGGATGAATGCCCCTTTTTCTTAGCCCTATGACCGGGTCGCAACTTGGAGGTGAGCTCGCACGCTAGCTGGTGGAGGATTGGCTGCGTGTTTTTTGTGGCCACGGTTTCTTCTGAAGATACACAGATTCACTGGGGCTGTGCACTTTATTTATTCATATTAATTTTATGTAATAATGTTTTTCATGTGATTTATCGATTCATTGTTATTTATTCATCCATACTGTCACATTGGGTGGTTTTTGTTTTTTTGAGCGAATCATTTTTATCAATTTTTTATCACTTTTTTATCATCATTGCTATATTTCCATTTTCTACATTTGGAATACGATCAGTTTTCATGGTGCTTTATTAATTTCTGTATCATCCTATTTATTCACCATTTTCTGTTTACTCAATTTATCACTAGTTATTTACATTTTATTTGCACTATTTCACCTTGATTCGTTATTATATGGGGTCTATGTGACTGGGTAGCTCAGCATAATTTTTTCAATTCCTTTTTTCTGATACTATTGATATGATAGGCAGGTGTTAGCCCCGGTTCACATATATGTGGTCGTGCGGGCCGCGTTTTGCGCGGGCATGAGAACCCATTCATTTCAATGGACTCCCGTGCCCCGTGACACGCAGAGAAGAAGTCCCTGCGCTTCTTCCGAAAACACAGCCCGCACGGGAACCTCGGTTCCCAGTACTGTTGCGTTTTCCAGTGCGGGTGGCGTGCCATTAAAACTAATGACACTCTCCTGCGGGTCCGCATTTCTCTGTACGGCTGCACTAATTTTCGTGTGGATAAGCAGCGGCACCACCCGCACAGATGTGAACCTAGCCTTAGCAGTCACCTGGTTTTGTTTGGTTTAGCATTGGCGGCACAGGAGGAATTTATTGTTTTGTTTTTGTATTCCTTCCTGTCCTAGGGTGACAGCGCTCTCTCACGGTACTGTATCTATAGGGGAGCAGCGTTGTTAGCCTAGGACAGAAAGGGGGTGATTTACTAAAACTGGAGAGTGCAAAACCTGGTGCAGCTCTGCATGGTCAGCTTCCAACTTCACCTAAAGCTTTGACAATGAAACCTGGAAACTCGTTGGTTTCTGTGCAGAGCTGCACCAGATTTTTGCAATCTCCAGTGTTAGTAAATTAACCCCAAAGTGTGTTCGTACCATTATAATAATTTACTATTTACAAGTTATGAATCACATTCTCGCATATGTCCAGCTACGACTAATTCATTTTAAGGCAATTATGCGATTCTCTTAGCGGGTTATCTCTAATACAATGTACAAGGGTTCATTTTCCAACATGCCTTTAAAGACTGTATTACAATCATTTCCTGCAAAAAAAATGTTTTTTCATGCTGGTGATAATTGATTGGTGATGATTAATTTACCATCTGAGTTTAATGTTTTGTCATTTGAACTATATAATGCCTTGTATGTGAATATTTTCTAATATCTGTGAATGAATCAATGAGTTCTTGTCACCGCGTAACGTCCGCGCAATGTCACTGACCTGCCGATGAAGAGAGCATGTCTTGCACTGGCTTTGCATTATATTCATGTATGCCGATTGTTGTTCGTATGCATAACATGTTCTTGTTTTCTACTTGTGTACTTGCTTGTTCTATGATATTGCAACAGATATGTCAACTTTTAAAATGTTGATTCCCTCAGAGCCAACGCTTGCAGGCCTTCAAGATCGCCTGTAAGCAATGGTAGAGTTGTGAGGTTTATGAACCAACATTTGGCCTCTCAGTTCACAAGGTGCTACTGTAAAGATAAGAACAGTGTTCACTAGGGGTAAATTGGTTAGAGGTACTCTTTTCAATACAAATATTTTCCTTTGGCCGTATCCAGTTCAACAAGGCTAGTAGTAGTTGGTTACATTCTACTGGATTTGTTCTGTAATTTTGAAGATGTTTTGAAACTTCTCCAAGCCAGTTCGCCAGTTCTAATGAGTGTCAGGAAGATACCCCAGAATTTATATCCATACAGGTATCACACAATGGGGTTGATTTACTAAAACTGGAGAGTGCAAAATCCGGTGCGGCTTTGCATGGTAGCCAATTAGCTTTTAGCTTCAGCTTGTTAAATAAGGCCTCATGCCAGGGGGGGACTGACCATTTGGAAACTCGGGCACTGCCTGAGGGCCCGGGGTCAGTAGTGGACCCCATGAGATGCCCCTGGTACCTTTTTCATAGGCTTTTTTGAGTTTGGGCAAGGACACAGGGGCCCCATGATCCCCTATTGCCCGGGGGCCCCATGAGTTGTCAGTCCGCCCCTGCACTCAACACTGCATGATACACATATAATACCTACCTAATGCACAGCATGGATGTTAGTTTAGGTTCACGCCTATGCAGGTTGTGTTTGAGGCGTTTCTGCATTGCGTTTTTGCACTTGCGTTTTTGCTGTGTTTTGTGGTTTCTTTTTTCTTGTTGCTAGGCAGATTTTAAATGCAAAACTCACCAAAAACACACCAAAAACATATAAACAATGCAATACATTATTTTCAAAAAAGTCCCTGAGCCTGAGTTTACACTGGTGCGGAGTGGAATTCGCACCAGTTTCTCTGCGAATTCCGCATCACATCATAATCGCACTCTGTTCATACAAACCACTGCGGGTGTGTACTTTAAGTTAACGACACTCCGAAATCCATTCGTAAAACGCGGTGCGATGTGCAGAATCGGATCACACGGGTGTTCACACACCTGTGACCAGAGTCCTGCACTTTTTGGTGTTTTTTTGCCAACGCCCCTGAACTCAACTCAATTAAAGCCTATGTGTTCATGTACACATAGGCTTTTACCAGAGTTTAGGGGCAGCAGAGTTTATAGGCGGTTAAACGTTCCTCCCCTGAACGCAGAAGAATCGTGTTCAGAAGAGAAACGTTTTGGCCAAAAAACACTAAACATGGCAAAAACGCAGCTAAACGCTAGCCACATTTAGCACTTGGGCGTATATCCATGTCAATGGAAATACTCTGGCCAATGATATGAATAAACATCCAAGCGCTAAACGTGGTACCACGTTTACATGCGTTTTTGCCGTGTTTTTCTGCTGACAGCAGAGCTTAACGTCTAGGGGAGTTCATGTGTACATGAGGCCTTAAGCTTTGACAAAAAAACCTGGAAGCTGATTGGTTTCTGTGCAGAGCTGCACCACATTTTGCACTCTCCAGACTTCGTAAATTAACCTCATTGCAGTTAACCAAAATAATGATAATAATATTATTGTTCTTTATTGGGTAAATGATGTAATAATATAGTTAAATGACCAATACACTCCTTCATCAGTCAATTGAAGCAAACCAGTTTACCCAATTGACCCAAAACCCAGATCGGGCAATTTTCACAGATGTACGGATACTTGTGAATCCAGGCCAAATATTAGTTCAGGCAGCTGTAGGATTCATGTTTTTCAAAGCAGGTGAAACACTAAAATAAAGAGGTGCCTAAAAGTTTTGCTATGGATGACCATTTACTTTTCCCAAATCTTTATGAAATTGCCATTCTGAGACCATTTCAGCCAAAAAAACATATTTTTGTTGTTTACGGATGAGCAGAAAAGATAACCTGGGTCATATTTTTGTTGTTGTGTCCCTGTTGGTGAGATAAGCCCTCACTACTGTTCCTGGTGACACCCTGTGTATCAGAAGATAATTCAGTGTCACCGGGACAGGAAGTGACAAGCAGCAATTAAAACCCAGAGGTTCTTATTTTTGCCCGTCCTACCCAAAATTCAAAGAGAAAAAGTTTTGGCAGGGTCAGATTCATAGTCCAGTGTAGAAAGAGTTTGTTTATAGTTCTGCTTTAAAAGTTGACATAGCTGCATTGGTTTACTTGCTTTGCCCACCCCGGCATCGCTTGCTGTTTTCCCTGTGCTGTGAATGGCTTGCTTGCCCATGCGCTGACTGCAGTTTCTGTCTGTATACAGGGCAAGTCAGATAATCTCCTGTCACTAACAAACTAACACAGGAGTCAAGCTGCTGCCCCTGAAAATCGGACTGTGCCGAGACGACAGAGCCCTGGCCCAGCTGCACCAGGGGGAGGCATAGGAGCAGGATAGTCCTCCTCATGCAGCTATGACGGAACAGAAAAGAATGGAGGAGGGCTCCTTGTGTCACTGACACTCACCCTGGGAGGCTGCTGACTAACAGACTGCACTAAATGGCATCCCCATGTCTCCAGCCACTAATGATAAAAAACCTTCCTCCGCTCAGACACCTCTGGTTTTTGATGCATTCTTACACATTGAGTACATTCTTCCCTCAGATAATGTTCTGGTGCAATGTTCATGATAACTAGACCCATCAGGTTGAAGACCTGCACCTAAGTACCTTCAGGAAGTAGGAATAATCTGCCCTATCAGAGCTAGACCCATCAGGCTAAAGACCCGAAACTCAGTGATAGCTTGACCCATCAGGTCGAAGACCTGCACCTCAGTGGACGTTCAGGAAATAGAAATATTCTGCCCTATCAGAGCTAGACCCATCAGGTCAAAGACCTGAACTTCAGTTCTAGCTTGACCCATCAGATCGAAGACCTGCACCTCAGTGGACTTTCAGGAAGTAGAAGTACTCTGCCCAATCAGAGATAGACCCATCAGGTCAAAGACCTGAACTTCAATTCTAGCTTGACCCATCAGGTCGAAGACCTGCACCTCAGTAGACTTTCAGGAAGTAGGAGTACTCTGCCCAATCAGAGATAGACCCATCAGGTCAAAGACCTGAACTTCAATTCTAGCTTGACCCATCAGGTCGAAGACCTGCACCTCAGTAGACTTTCAGGAAGTAGGAATATTCTACTCAATCAGAATTGGTCTCATCAGGTCAAAGACCTGCACCAATTCTACCTTCATGATATAGGAATTGTCTGCCCTATCAGAATTAATACATGTTCTCTTCCAGTGTTCGTATATGGCTAGGCCTGCTGGAACCTGTATTTTACAGGCGGTGAGGTTTGAGGTTCAACTAAAAATCAAAGGCTCCCTTTTGCTGCTGTTCTGCACTTCACTAAGCATTGGCTTTAACTGACCACCTAAAATATTAGGAATGGGTAAATCCCTTTCAGGTTTCCCTTTTTTTTTGTTTTCTGTCTTTGCCCAATTGGTGAGATTTAGCTTCACATTTTGTTCTATAGGCAAAACAGGAGGTCAGAATAAATCTCTCCAGAGTAAGGAAATACCCTCTCCTCTGAAAAGGTTTTACCTCACCTCCTTTTCTAGTAAAAATTTAGAATTTTTGATTTTCCAATTGCTTTTAGCCTCAACAACAATGGTCATTAGGACAAAAAGACAGAGTGAATCTTTCAGTTGGACACATAGAGCAGTAAAGACTTCTCACCACCAAAAAAAGTACACTTTAATGTCAGCTTAAAATTATTTTTATACCCTTTTTTCTGTGCAACTTTTATTAAATTAATACCCGCTGATTCTGCATTGAAATGACTTGTTCAGGCACTTCCTGGTATTGGGTAATGACTGTCTCCCATTTGTGCTCCAGTGTTGTCACCCTGTTACATGCGTCCCTAGTGCTGACTATATGTGGCCATGTGTTGGCATGGCCCGCTGTTGTTGCTATCAGGTACCAGAACAATAATGTACAGGTAGACAGGAGGTGGCTAAAATGTTAAACTTCACATTAGTTCCTGTGGACTACAGCAGGTCTCCACTGCTTTGATGCTGGAAGACGAACAGTGCCTGAATTATTGGATGCTGTAACATTAGGTCAAGTGATCTAGTAGGGTAACATTATAAAGGTGGCTTCCAGATTCTACCATGGGTCTATCCCTCCATTTCACTAAGGGGATGACCAGATATCCACCCCCTTCTAGAGTAATGGGTACAGGAGTACATTTTCAATTCTTACCAATTCCCACAAAGAGTTAAAGTGGAGTTACACTCACCCTGTCAAAAAATAAAAGTCAGCAGCTACAAAAACTGTAGCTGCTGACTTTTAAAAAACAGCCACTTACCTGTCCCGAGGTCCCGAGGTGTGTCTCCCACAGCCCGTTTCAACGGCCGCCCTGTATTCCAGGAGGCCGGCATCTTCAGTGTGGGCACCCGGCTGTGACAGCTTGCAGCTTCACAGCTGGGTGCCCACTGCGCATGCGCGAGTAGTGCTGCGTTTCAAGAATGGTCCTGTAGTCTTCGGGGACCTGTCACGTGTCCCAAAAGACTACAGGGAGGGAAGGAGGGAGGACACCTTCCGCTTCCGATCGCCTAGGCGGGTGGGAGCAGGTAACTTTCAAATTTGGGTACCCGCTCCCCCCACCCCCCACCCCCCAAAGGTGCCAATCCTTAATGGGGAGCGGGGGAGCAGTCCTTAGAGTGGAATTTCCCCTTTTGGGTGGAGCTCTGCTTTAAATAAAAAAAAAAATCTTTATTAAATCAAAAACACAAAAACATACTGTACAACTTTTAAAATAAAGTTTAATAACATCCCCAGAAATAAACCCGATGTCAGTTATGGTATACAGCAATGTATCCGTCTCTTGCAGAGTCCAGCGAGGTAATCCGCATCAATCATGATGATCTGTTGCCTGATCTGTACACGCTGCACTTGCTAAATGAGAGATCCCTGGCTGCGGTCTGTTAGATTTGACCAAATTTGCTGAATTACTTCAACCAGGATTCCCGGTGGTATTGCCACAGCCAGAATTTTGTCTAGTTGAGGGAGTGTGATGTGTATGGCTACTCGAATTTCATCACTATTGACTTCAATGGTCTACAGATTCCAGTTCTGGGTTTTTGACAATTTTCAGAACTGCTCAGTCCAAACTGCTGTTGGATCAAACTCAAGGAAGTATTCAAGTAACAGTATTATCTTACCATGTGATGATTCTAATATCCCTTAGTAGGGGTTTAAACCTGTCCTAAATTTTGAGTTTAGGTTTCTTGTGGCAGACACAGAAATATTTTCGGTGTCTGGTTTAACATATTAACTAATTTGTACATTATCTGTCCACTCTGCTTCTAAAATTGAGAAAAAGTGTTGAAAGGTTTTATTTAAAAACATCTCTGCAACTGGAAGCCTTAGAAACGTTTTTATTTAGCCCAAAGTTTAAACATTTATATGAAAACACACGCTCTTTCAGTTAAAAAAAACTGACTTCTGTGTGAAAACATTAATTTCACTCTAGATATGAATACTATATGATACCAAGACGTTGAAATCCTTTGGATCACTGCTGGTCACATGTGCCAACACTTCTTTACCACTGTAAGCTCAAAGTTCATCTAAACCAGGGTTCCTCTAGAGGTTGCTGGGGGTTCCTTGAGCAATTTCTGCCTCCCAGATAAGTTCCCACTGACACCATTGATATTTTTAGCTATCTGTAATGGGGGGGTAATTCTTCCCAATGACTACAAATGTGAGAAGCATTCTTCCCACTGACCGTCACACTAATGTATCATGGGTTGTAGATAAAGTCATTTTTAGCAGGGGTTCCATGAGACTGGAAAGTTAAAAGTTCAAGGGTTACCGTGTTGAAAAGGACGAGAAAGGCTGATATAAAAAATAATGAGCTCACACCTTTTTGGTACAACTGCACTGAAAAGCATGTGCCCAGGTCAGCCTAGTAGAAAAGAGCTTTTGCAGAAGGTATTCAGTTTAAGACAGTCCTACTTTGAAGTATGTATGCACTGTTTAACATACCTTAGCATTGTTCATGCATTATTCATGAGCTTCCAACATCATAATACCACTTTCAGGGCAGCTATCATTAATTTGGGGCCCCTTAAACAGCTTTAGGCCTGGGCCACCAACATTCCCTAGGGCCCGGCTGGCTGTCCCATCGAATCCGCCCACTGGCCATCCCACCAAGTCCACTTTTATTTTAACACTTTTTCAACTAAATATATGAAAATGAAAAGTGTATTCCAAGTCATAAGTGCTGGCATCCCCATATATCCAGCAAAGAGATGGCCCAATCCAGCAAAGAGAAATCTCCATATATTTCACAAAGAGACTACACCATATATTCAGCAAAGAGATGGTCCAACCCAGAAAAGGGATATCCCCTTATATTCAGCAAAAAGACAGCCCAATCTAGCAAAGAGACATCCCCATATATTTAGTAAAGAGACAGCCCAATCCAGCAAAGATACACTCCCATATATTCAGCAGACATCCCAATCCAGCAAAGAGACTGCCCCATATATTAAGCAAAGGGATTGCCCAGTCCAGCAATGAGACATCCCCATATATTTAGCAAAGAGACTGCACCATATATTCAGCAAATAGATGGTCCAATCCAGAAAAGGGACATCCCCATATATTCAGCAAAGAGACAGCCTAATCCAGCAAAGAGACATCCGCATATATTTAGCAAAGAGACAGCCCAATCCAGCAAAGAGATACCCACATATATTCAGCAGACATCCCAATCCAGCAAAGAGACTGCCCCATATATTAGACTCCCACTTCCCTGTCCGAACACAGATCCACGGACACCACCACTGGCTATACAAGAGGAGACAGCACCAGACTTGAAGGATTCCAGGAGATAGACTGCTTTATTTTAACATACGTACAAGATATATACACAGGGCGGGGAAATACACACTCAGTAACAGGAAACACATCAGCAGGCAGTCCCATCAGGAGGGAGGGCTGCCGGAAACACCCCCTACCAAGCCAATGCACAAACACCTACATCCCATAATAGTTTGCTCCCAAGCCAGACACACAATAGAACAATGGGATGCAGCCGCATGGCAGTGAACAGTGAACAACCCCCACCTATACATGTCTACACAATAGCAGACATTCCACCCTGTACCCCTAACAGGCACAGGGTGACTTACACATAAGAGGAATATGGGGAGCTGAGACAGGGGTCTCCCCACCTCTCTAAAGGGGGCTGTGTTCCATGGGCCCCCCACTCAAAGTGACTCCCGTCACAATCACGGTCTCCTCTCTGTCAATATTCGTCCATTTATGTTTCCCTGTGGTTTACAGTCGTCTGATCAAGGACAGAAAGCATCCCGTGCCAACCCTATAGACATGACTGCACATGGTCTGCAATTTTCTACAGGGTTAAGCTATGAGCACGCACACTAGGCTAGGCATGATTCTCTCACTTTACAAAGAAACAGAAAAAGTGACCTTCTTTTCTACATCTTCTCTGAAGATTTTATTCTGTTTCCTTGTCCATCTTCCACCACCAGACAGCTGAAACTACGAAGCCCTCCAGGTATTTACTACACTTTTACTAGCAATGTAAGCCAGTATAAGCAGTATTATATTTATAAGGCTCATTCACGGAGAGAACATAATGTCCTGATTGCTTTATTTGAACTTAATAAATCTCTCCTAATAAAGGAAAATAATTATGTTTCGTAGAATCTCGAAATAGGTCACATGGTGTTGTGATTCTATTTTATTACCTATTTTTGTCATTTGTGACAGCATGGTAGGGTTACCCATCAAGGAAGATCTATGTGACTCGAGCTGCCAGATTAGCAGCTTTAAAAGCAAACCTCTATAAAATTAACACTCTGGAACAGTTTGATTTTATTAAAGGTCAGCTGCGCCCAAAACAAATGCCTCTGATGGTGATGTGTTAAACCACCCTCCAGCTCCTCCTATTTCTCCAAGACTTCAGTACTGAGAATTACCAGCAGTAATTTGGGCCTGACTGTCTCCTATAAGCCCATAATGAAGGTGTCTCTTTCTCACAGGTGGATTTCCAAATTATTTGTATTTTCTATACCAGTGGTCTCCAAACTGTGGCCCTGGGGTTGGCTGCGGCCCTTTGCTTGCCTTTATCCAGCCCTTGAGGCATTATTCCTGCAACTGACACCAACAATGGAGCATAATTCCTGCCTATGACACCAACAATGGGGTGCTATTTCTCCCACCGACACCAACTATTTCTCCCCCAATACCAAAGATCGGTCATTGTTTACTTGCAAAGTCTGAAAGACTGCTCTATACTATGAAGAGTGTCTGGACAGTGTGGCACCATCATTTGGACTTGCTAAGGCTTCAGCAGCTGTAGAGAATTGTGAATTCTGTTAGCAATATCTTACCGCAGGAGATAGAAGATGTCAGCACATGATCCAGCTTGCCTTGCAAAACTGCTATTATTGATTTTGGTTGGTAGTGACCTTTAACAGGAGCTTGTCATCTACATATTGTATATACTAAAGCTGAACAGTGGCTGCCGAATGACAATAACCAGTAAAGTCCATCAGGCAGATCTTGGACACTCATGACCCAGGATTTAGTAATGAGCTGATGTGTTTTCACATAACATTTACATTTTTAAACTGACTTAGAAAGGTGATGACATCTAAATGGGGTGAGTCATACCATCTATGTAAAAATGGAACTATAGGTGTTTACTACTGTTTGTGTCCCTTTTGGAAAACTGTCCTCCTAGTTTACTGTTCCAGTGACCATTGGCACTAGGACTACAAAGAAAATCTAAATTCCCCCCCAGTGGTGACAAATCAATAAAGACAGGACCGAGGTTCTAACCTTGCCCAACACTACACCCACATAAAAAATGTTCCACTTGTACAGACTTCATTTTAGTAAACCAACATCCTGGTAAGGGCATTTTAGAATGTCTCTTCTAATCATCAGTATGAGCCAATCACCACTTTCAATCTCTACATATATCCACTTAGATATTGATTAATTGGGATAAAAAAATAAAAATATTTAAGAGTTCCATCAGTTTGTGTCTGTAGCTCTTTTATGGTGGCGTGCACCAAGGCAGGCAGAACTTACCTAGACAATCCGGGGTTTATTTACTAAAGCTGGAGAGTCCAAAATCAGACTCCCTTCTGCATAGAAACCAATCAGCTTCCAGGTTTCATTGCCAAAGCTTCATTGAACAAGCTGAGGTTAGAAGCTGATTGGTTTCTATGCAGAAGGGAGTCTGATTTTGGACTCTCCAGCTTTAGTAAATAAACCCCTCCATGTCCACTACATTTGGCTATCACTGGGAATGGCCAAATATTTTATGAGTTTGGGTCAGGGGCGGACTGACCATTTAGAAACTCCAGCACAGCCTGAGGGCCCGGGGTCAGTAGGGGGCCCGATGAGATGCCTCTGGTACCTTTTTCATAGGCTTTTTTGAGTTTGGGCAAGGACACAGGGGCCCCATGATCCCCTATTGCCCGGGGGCCCAATGAGTTGTCAGTCCGCCCCTGGTTTGGGTCACCTACTTCCAAGAAGGAGGAGTTGTAGCTGATGATCTGAATAAGGCAGGGAGATGTAGGGTTGCTAATCTCTCAATGCCATTGACACTACCTTCCTGAATAAGCCAGTTATCCTTCAAAATTAAGGGTGGGGGTGAGGTCTCATAATGTGGAAGTATCCATATGCGTTTTTTGTGCATTGAGGCCATTCAAAGTGAATTGCCTGCTTAATTGCAGCACAAAAATAAAGGCATTAACCTTTGTTAGCCTGTGGAGAAATGTATGGACCCCACAATCGGTGTCAGCTTTATGGAAAAAATATTTGAATTTAAATTGTTTCCGTATTAAATCTTTAGCCATTGAAGCCCTTGCTTCTACCATGGATCCAATCAGGGTAAACTCTAAAAATGAAACCTTGAAGACCCCGTTCTGTGACACTATAATAAACAGCAGCAATGTAACTGTATATTAATTATTTAAAATATTATGTATTATCCTACTTATCACTGACAAGTTAGACATTCCACATTTCTGGTTTTGCACCTGAGCTGGATCTGATAGTGGCTAAGATTAAGTAAGTCATCAAAATGATAAAGGATGACATCTAACAAAGACTTTTGATACTGTCACTTCCTGCACCAAGCAGTAGGAGTCCTACAAAATTCAATATGATGGAGCTTTATGGTCATAAACGTTAACACAGAGAACTCTGAGATTTACTAATAGAGAGTTCTTTAAATACAGGGTTTAAACAGGAAAACATACATTTTTCCAAGACCTCCATCTAGGCTCTCGCACTGCGTTCCATGCACATTTCCATATTGAAAACAGACACACATTAGGGTACATACAGGCAGGCAATTGAACATCTCATTGAATTCTGAACCTGAGGCCATCCCCGCTACATTTTTTCTTTCCAGCTGATATAAGACTTTGTTTAAACTCTATAATTTAATTTTATTTTTATTTGTAGTCCCAATCCAATAAAATCTTGTTTTTGGAACAGCGGTGTGTTTGCTGTCATTACTAATACTCTGCTCTGTATTTTATGCCCAACTTATCGCAAAATTCTCTGTAGCTTTGTTATCTGTCTTTTTTGTCTCGTTACCTAACAATCATCACATCATCTTCTGGACTTCCCTGAAGGAAGCTGCTTTGGGAAGTCCAGTGTTTTTAATGTGTTGTCTTTTATGTTACATAGTTAGTCTGGTTGAAAAAAAAGGCACCAAAGTCCATCCAGTTCAACCAATAAATTTATGTGATGCATTGTAGTGTTGCTCTCAGAGTCAGGCCGCAAGTAAAAGGACAACTCCATGTAAAACCTTATTTGTGACTTTAAGGCAGGTAGTGATGAGCTGCCATTAGCAGCTGACTTCTTAAAGCACAAGTTTACTTTTATACAAAAACTCACCAGTCCACCATACCGAGGTTCTAATCTAATTTCACCCAGACACCCTCCATCCAGGAACTTACGTATCTCCTTTTCTACTAACTTGCCTGACAGAGGTACCTCCTATGAGTTCCCATAGACATGAGTGGAGCTAGACCACAACAGAAGCATGCAATATTTTGGAGCCACGCAGGACCCCTACGTCAGGTACGAAGTGCGGCTCTGAAACATTGCACACTTCTGTTGTGATGTGTTTTCTTCAGTAAAAAAAATTGGGACTTTGAAGATCTGTGGTGTGCTGGCAGCAGGGGCGGAATGACCATTTGGAAACTCAGGCACTGCCCAAGGGCCCGGGGTCAGTAGGGGGCTCCATGAGATGCCCCTGGTACCTTTTTCATAGGCTTTTTTAAATTTGGGCAAAGACACAGGGGCCATGATCCCCTATTTCGGCAAAGACACAGGGGCCATGATCCCCTATTGCCCGGGGGGCCCCATGAGTTGTCAGTCCGCCCCTGGCTGGCAGATATTTACACTGTTCTGTGCACGTTCCAGTATCCGGCTGGTGGTTGCTGCAGCACCCATTACTTGATATCCTATTCCAGGGACATGCGTGATGGGGATAGTGACAGTTTCTACTCATGGCACAAGCTCTGGAAAACAGTTTGGGCCAAAGAATGGTAATCACAAGTGGAGGTTGCCAATGCCAGCCATCTGAGTAGGTAGTGTTTGGATTTTTTTTTTAGTTTAGGGACAACAGGGGTGGAACTGTTGAGTTTGTGTATAAAACTAAACGTGTCCTTTAAATCTCTGAAGCTCCAATAGTGAAATTAGCCTGCAGCAGTTTGTGCTTCCATGCCCTACTGGAAAGTCATGATGAATGCAGTACTCTCTATCAGATAGATTAAAAAAGTACTTGTTTACCTTGCATTATGGAGAATCAGGCGATGGGATGGCTTTGCAATGGAAAAAATTCTGGTGGGGATATTTCACCAATGACATTTCTGGTAGATACAGATCAACAATGGGATTCTATTTGCCCCAACCATACAAACCTAAAGTTTAAGGTTTCGGTGGAATAGATCTTTAACATCCATCGAATCTTTGCTTCAGTGGTTAGTTAACATTTTAATAGTTCATGTTTGACCCTGACAATTGTGCAGAAAATATTCTGTTCTTATTATGGGATAAACCTGTACCAGAGGCTGTAGAGTGAGGCTGAGTCACGCCCTGAAATGGTCCAGTAGCCAGATAAAGAGAAAGCAGTGAGACTTTCTTTCACGTTCAAGTCTGAAAACCTGCAAAAATGTATTCAAGATCCAACCGCTGTAAACTGCTGTAACCTTTATATACTGTATACTGTTGGAGGGGGCACCTTCCCTCCTAAATCATACATCAAAGATAAAGCACACATGGACATACCCACGTAGGTGCTTAATGTTTGATATATGATTTGGACCAGGGGCGGACTGACCATTTGGAAACCCAGGCACTGCCCGAGGGCCCGGGGTCAGTAGGAGGCCCCATGAGATGCCCCTGGTACCTTTTTCATAGGCTTTTTTGAGTTTGGGCAAGGACACAGGGGCCCCATGATCCCCTATTGCCCGGGGGCCCCATGAATTGTCAGTCCACACCTGATTTGGACTGTTTCCTTTGCAGATATTTCTTTTTGTTTTATATTTGTAAACAGTCATTTTAGTTAAGCAGTGCCTGTTAGTTATATTTATATTTTTCACTTTAGAGGTAAGTTGCTAACATGGGTTATTGCTACACACTCCGCCTACACATTGCCCTGGATAAGCCACTTTAACCCCTTTCTGTCCATGTAATGCATATGTGTGGCAGCAAAGAGGGTGGGCTTTAATGCGCACGTTGCACACAGGCATCCATGGGTGGCAGACCTTTCTGTGCTGAGAATGTACTCTCAGCACAGTGATGGAGATGTCAATACAGCTCTCTGTCTCTACCAACGACTGGGACCCGGTGGGACCAGCTTCTAATCATGGGACCACTACGGCAGCCAATCACAGTGGTCACATGATTAGCCAATGGCCAGCCCCCCATTAAAACTTACCTGAGCCCCAATCCAGCAATGTGCATGAGAGCCTCAGCTTTCCCAGGTCTCTCCCACCTCATTGACTGAGACAGCAGAGGTAGCCATTGGTCCTGCTACTGTCAATCACAGCCAGTAAGCCAATGGGGATATGGCTGGGGGGAAGGGGGGCTAAGCGACGATCCATCCCAACCCCGGCACCATCTGCCTGGAGTTTGCATGTTCTCCCTGTGACTGCGTGGGTTTCCTCCGGGTACTCCGGTTTCCTCCCACACTCCAAAGACATGCTGGCAGGTTAATTGGCTCCTGTCTAAATTGTCCCTAGTATGTGTTTGTATGAATGTGAGTTAGGGACCTTAGATTGTACACCCCTTGAGGGTTAGGGACTGATGTGAATGTACAATATATATGTAAAGCACTGCGTAAATTGACAGCACTATATAAGTACCTGTAATAAATAAATAATGGCCAGTCCTTCCTGCCCCTGGGGCATAAAAACCCTGTTGAAGGGACGCTGAGGCTGGGCGGGAAGTTGCTCCAGTTAAAAATTTCTCATTTGGACCTCCTGGTTTTTATTTTTGTATACCCCATGCCTATTGCATTAATTGCAGGTTTTTCCACTTGAATTACAAAGCGATCCTTGCTGTTTTCTGGTGAAAATCTGAATGTTCAATTCCCAACATTTTATTAAGTAAAGAAATAAGTGACATACATTTTTATACAAGTACCAACCTATTGCAGTGTACATGTAGTATTAATAACCAGGTCCTCCCTAATCCGTTCTGTACCCCAGAGGACACACATTTGTTACATTTTTCCAGACGTACCTTGCAGTGAATGGCATTACATATAGTGCATGTTGCCTGCGGGAAAAGTGAGCTGCCGCTA
Organism: Staurois parvus; assembly: GCF_062004578.1. NCBI lineage: Eukaryota > Metazoa > Chordata > Amphibia > Anura > Ranidae > Staurois > Staurois parvus. Next base: position 2,383,500 of record NW_028318042.1, on the reverse strand, counting down.
GTGACTAAAATAATTTCTAGAGCTCATGTAACAGTCACCCAGAAATCAGACCGTCTTGCTTGCAAGTGAGAGTTCTTGTGTGACGCATGCTAATGATATGACCCTTTTTCCTGCTCCAGTTAATTTGCCCAGATAGTGTGAGTCTGATGATAGTGTCATTAATTAGTCACCCTATATACGCTTACATGAGTGCACCACATGCCATAACTCTTTTCTTTGGGGATAGCCATTTTCCATGTATATTCATTGTGTCTTGCCTATTTTAGAATGTCTCCATTTAAAGTTCCATGTGGCGCATTGGAAACTATCTGTGTCTGTTTGTCAGCTCCACTCCCCAGTGACCTGAAACTGGATCCATCAATGGTCCCCAATACAGAACACTTAAGTCTGAGTATTTTCCTAAAGGGAATGAATAGTGGTTTTATATATCATCTCTTTTATTACCTTTTTTATAGTCAAGACTAGAAAATATGATATAAAACATATTAATATTTTGCTTTCTGTTTACAGTTAGCAGGTGAAGCTTTAAGGTTACATTCACATGGGCGATTTGGCCCGGTACGAACGGCAGAGGCAGGAATTTGCTGGTTCCTGCTGCTCTTTTCGCCACCTGAGAGCCGCTAGCTGTAACAGCATATACTTTAATTGACATGTTGGCAGTGGCCGCAGCTATCTGTGGCTATTCGCACAGCTAGCCACTCACAGGTGGCAAAAACTACAGCAGCAATCAGCAGATTCCTGCTGCCGCCATTCACTTTGTGCCAAATTGTCCATTGCAAATGTAGCCAAAAGCAACTCTGTACAATCTTACACATACCTACATCACTACTCATCACCCTCTGCTACGGCCCAATGCTGTCAGGCTGAACAGGCAAATCTCTGATACTTCCGGGTAGTGTCGGAGCTTGTCCACTTCCTCTTACCCCAGCATTCCTATTGGTCTGTCACTATGATGGGCTGCCTTTTGGCCAATGGGACTGTGTGTGAGGTAAGGGGTTATGATCAAGGTCCAGAACTAGTGCCAGAGCTTTGTTTGCTGTTTTTTCTTATATAAACAAAGTCTGTTATTTACACAACTTATTGGGGTTGATTTACTAAAGTAAACTAGAGTGTGCGCTCTGCAAGTGCAGTTGCACTCTGTTTTCTTAGTAAATGTCAATGTGGTAACGTTTCACGTTGTAAAGAATACCCAATCAGGTGAAAGGAAAATAGAAAAAGGTATTTTTTTTCTTGCACATGATTGGATAAAGGAAATTGGTAGACATTCACTACATTTAATAAGCTTTGAGGAACATGAGTGGAACTGCACTTTCAGAGTCTACAGTATATTTGCCTTTAGTAAATCCACCCCAATGACTTATCAGCAGTGACTAAAGCTTTATGAGAGTATGTTTCAAGCAGGGGCGGACTGACCATTTGGGAACTCAGGCACTGCCCGAGGGCCCGAGGTCAGTAGGGGGCCCCATGAGATGCCTCTGGTACCTTTCATAGGCTTTTTTGGGTGTGGTTTGAGTGTGGGTGAGGACACATGGGCCCCATGATCCCCTATTTCCCGGGGGCCCCATGAGTTGTCAGTCCACCCCTGGTTTCAAGCAAACAAACTGTACCTAAAAACAGTCAGTTCTTCTGTGCTGACTCTTTAGTAAACCCATAGTTCTCTAGGAATCCTTTGTCATGTATTATATGTTTATTTGTAACACAGAGATTGTGTGTGATCCATTCTATTTTTGTACTTCTAAAAGTAATATTACTTCCTATGAGCAGATAGATACCTAACTATCATCTTATTTAGCTCTGTGTCTTGTGTCTCGAGAACCATGACTGCGGCCTAAAGTTTTTTTCTTACACACTTTGGAAAATTCATTATATGTATTTTCTATTCAATCACATTGTAATTAAGGCTTAAAATAAACATGTTGCAAACCTAAGCAATTAAAACTGAGCAAATAATGAAAGATAAGCAAAAGCAGAGATTATCTTCAGGGAATGCTACAAGTCAAAGCAGTCAGTAGATCCATATCTTTAGGCAGCTGAAGTAATATGCAAATCTTGTTTTTTCCCATAAAAAGGTTTGACCTCACCCACATTTACCTACTGAGGCTCCCTTTTGGTCTTGCAACATGATCAGTGGATGGGTTAGAAAATGCAAAATAAATTTTTTAATGCTGTGTTAAAATTTGTTGCAGTGCAAAACTTTGTTTTCCTTCTTTCATTTTTTTTTCTCTCTTTTTTTATTAAAACAAATATTGCATTTTTTTTGTACATTACCATTCTTCATAATGACACATGCTTTTTTATTACCTGTACCAAAGATGCAACAAGCACTGCATTATACTGCGACTAAGCACATCAGTGTACAGAGCTTTATACTGGGTGTGACAATTTAATTCCTGGAAGGAACTGTAAAAAATGTTTGTTTACCTGTACACTAATAGTGGCTGTTACCACCTTTAATCACTTGCCCTCCAGAGGATTTACCCCCCTTCCTGACCAGGCCATTTTTTGGGATACGGCGATACATTACTTTAACTGACAATTGCGCGGTCATAAAACGTTCAACATAAATGAAATTTATGTCCTTTTATCCCCCACAAATGGAGCTTTCTTTTGGTGGTATTTGATCACCTGTGCGTTTTAATTTTTTGCACTATAAACAAAAAAAGACCGACAATTTTGAAAAAAACAAACAAACAGTATTTTTGACTTTTTGCTATAAAACATATCCAGTAAAAAAAATTTAAAAATCAAATTTCTTCATAAAATTCTGCTACATGTCTTTGCTAAATAAATTCCGAATTCGTGTAAATAATTGGTTTACGTGAAAGATATTGTGTCTACAAATGACGGTATATATTCTGGAATTTTTATTTTTTTTAATAGTAATGGGGGCAATCAGCGACTTATAGTGGGACTGCGGCGGACATTCTGACACTGGGGGGGAACTGACTAACTGCCACTGACATCCCCAGTGACACTAATACAGTGATCAGTGCTAATAAAAAGCACTGTCACTGTACTAATGACACTGGGCAGGAAGAGGTTAACATCTGGGGAGATCAAGGGGTTAACTATGTGCTGTGTGTGGTTTACTATGTAGACAATCTGCTTTGTATTGCTCTGCTATGCAGAGCAATACAAAGCAGCCTGTTCGTGCTGACAGGGGAGAGATCTATGTTGCTTACATACAGACCTCTTCCGTGTCAGCTCCGCCAACGATAACAGAGTCCCAACTGAGAATCGACAGCAGGGACCAGGTGATTGACATGCCAAGGAGCCAATAGCGGTGTGGGTAAGGAGCGCGCGTGCGTGCCCCCTACCCGGCAATGCAAAATCACATATATATATGTGATGTTGCGCATCCCTGCCGCCCTGTAGCAGTACTTCTGCTATAGGGCTGTCGGGAAGCGGTTAAAATAGTCCCCTTTGTGAAACGACACACTTTTCTAGATGACTGTACCACTGCTAGAAACACTCCTGGAATTCATTATCCAGAATGCTGTGCAGTATCTTTGTCGCAGCATGCTGGTTGTCCAGAATGTCTTTAAATCTGTGTCCTTTTGAGGCATTTTTTTTATTTTTGGAAAAAGCCAAAAGTCACAGGATGATTAGTCAAAGGTATAAGGTGGTTGGTCAAGTTTTGGAATAGATTTCTGGGCCAGGAACTTGCGAACACTTAACGCATCATGTGCAGGAGTACTGTCGTGGTGGAGAATCCACTTGTCAGGCCAGAGTTCCAGTCTTTTCTTCTGAACAGATTCCTGTAACCTTTTCATTTTCCACATTTGTATCCATCCTGTGCATTTTTGGCTGCCCATTTCTTGTATCATGGTGGACATCTTCCCGCCCCTCCTTAAACCACTTTTGCCATTCAAAAACACTTGATTTCTTCATGGAATGTTCACCATAAGACTGTTGTAACAGAGCTAAAGTTTCACTGGCACTTTTGTCAATTTTCACGCAAAATTTGATGGTAATCTGCTGCTCCAGATTCCTGTCACTCATTTTCTGCCAACAGTGCGACTCACGCACATGTTATTTCTTCTACTATTCAGTAATGAGTAAGTCAACTGGTCTGCAACCCAGGGGACTGTAAGTTAGAACGTGGATTCCAGGAATTAAATTGTATCACCTCATAGATTAGAATGGAAACTATTTGCCCTGCTGTTTTAGTGCAGTAACAATGTAAGTGAGTAATTGGGCTTTATAGAGACTTGGAAGAGGTAGGGCCAAGTTTGGCTTTTTTAGGCAAAGCTGAGGTTGCACATGCATACAGTAGTTTTGCTGATTACATCTCTAGATGTACTGATTGTTTTGACATGCTTTTTTTCACTGTGACTTTTGCTTATGCATTTTTTATAATTTGCATCTTTTGGAATTGCCAAGTTTTTAGGACACCCTATTTGTCACTGATATAGCCACTATTCAACTTCACTTCTAAATGTTCTGAAAATTTGGGGAAAATTTTTATTTTAATTTCCGGGGATCGGAGTTGAGAAAGAGTGCTTCACATCATTCATTGACATTACATGATGATTAATTATAAAGCAATCCCATGAAAATACAGGCAACTGGAAATACGAACCCTCCTTGTTACACGACCGTCTGTTATCATATGTAGATGGAGTGATTGGAAATCCAAAATTGCAGTGTCATTTCATCAGATCTTCATGTGTTTAGTGTCTGTATTTTCTGCTTTATTATTTGATTTGACCTGATCATGTGTTGAACTGATTTTTGGAGCATTGAGAATTGTAATTGTTCATGACTTTGTTTTACTTGTGAAAGTAAAATCCTCAATGTTTCTTTTTCTGCTCCTCCTTCACCCATTATCCCATCTGTCCGTCTGCCTCTGTTCCAATCATTTTTTTCCGGCCGTAACATTTATCTTCCCCTCTTTTTTGTGTTGTCTTTGTGTTTGATCACTGTGTCGTGTCAATCTGTGTCGTCTTGGTTGTTGTGTTACTATGTGTGTGAACAAAGCTTCCTCTGGCAGTACCAGCTTGGAGGTGTTGACCCCCTTGCAGGATGTGAGTGTGTGCGCTGGGGAGGCAGCGGTGTTTGAGTGTGTGGTTTCGGGACCCCCGGATTTAGACGTGGACTGGATGTTCCGGGGGAAGCTGCTGCAGCCAGCCCTGCTGGACTGCAAGATGCGTTTCAACGGCAAACAGTGTCTTCTACTCCTCAACTCTGTACATGAAGATGACAGCGGAGTCTACACCTGTAAACTGAGCACAGTAAGAGGTAGGTCTCATTAATTTTACTATATTCTCTCTTTTTGTTCTTTTTCTGTGTATATTTTCTAATGCATTTCCTTTGGAACAGCAAACTTTAAGCTGGCTGTAGATGGATTGAAGTTTGGTTGGTTCAGGAGGGACTGGCAGAATTTCAATCCTTGCATGCTCATCAGTGTTCAACAGAAGTCAATTGTAAGATCGATTTCTGTCAAATGGTAATGTTGGAAAACTTTTGTTTTGCTGAATCTGTGTATTCTGTGCTAAACAAGAGAAAATAATAGGTACTGATACCAACTTAGGCTACTGCAAATTTATTCAAAATTAGATACCAAAAACATGAGGGTACATGGCACATCTAAGACCAGTTCCCCATCCCTTGTGACCCCCCTGCAAAGTTCCACAATGGCACCCACCCTTCCAACCAGCAGTCTCCCTCTTGACACACCTTGAGGTATACCAACCCCCCTTCCCCCAGAGAAGGTTCCCCCAACTAGTCTGCAAGTTCCAACTGGGTTGGAACCCCTTGAGAAACTGGGAGCTGTGATGCCTGGGATGGGATGTGGTATATCTTGAGACTCCAGGCACCACAGTTCCCAGTTTCCCAAAGGGGTTCCTACTACTAACGGGGACCTTTATGGGAAGGTCAGGCACTGCGATCCTCAGGGGACTCCCAGAACAATTTTTCATTTAGTATGGGGTTCCTACTACTAGCGGGGACCTTTTTGGGAAGGTCAGGCACTGCGATCCTCAAGGGACTCTCAGAACCATTTTTCATTTAGTATGGGGTTCCTACTACTAGCGGGGACCTTTATGGGAAGGTTAGGCACTGCGATCCTCAGGGGACTCCCAGAACCATTTTTAATTTCGTATGATCTGTGTATTCTGACAGCAGAGAGTCCTGCTATCAGAATCCAATGTCCTAGAGGAGGATTTCCTATATCCACCTTGATAATTTTTTCTTTTCGTTCGACTCGCTGGCTGAACAAAAAAAAAAATGAATCATCTATGGTCAGCTTAAAGCCTAGCTGAACTCTACATACAACTTGGTATGGTGATAATCTTGTCCTTTATTCATATAAAACAACAAGCATTACAAGCCAACATTTCGGGACCTTGCAGGATCCCTTTTTCTTGACTGAGAGGAAGGGATCTTGTAAGGTCCCAAAACATTGGCTTTCGATGCCTGTTGCTTCGTATGAAAAAAGTACAAGATTATATCTATACTAAGGTTTTTTTGGTGACGATCCTTATTTTCTTATGATTGCATGGTGGTGCCATCCACCAATTCAATACAGCTTTCAAAGCCTGTGTTCCTCACCTCTTTCTGTGATTCTATCCCCTGACCCCTACATCGCTACCTGCCTCACCGGTGAAACAGAGTTTACGGCCTGCTTCATCATTTGCCACCTCCTTATTGACCTATACTGTATTGTACTTTCACTCAATACTGCAATCATGCTCATCAGTCAAGTTGGCGTAACCTGAATTTATTAGTGTCAGTTAGGCTCAATAAGACATGAAATCCAATTCACTTAAATTGATCCTTTGGTGATAGAAATATGGGAGCTGCCATCCTGACTTAGATATTATGGGGGAAATTTACTAAAAGTGGAGCGCTCAGAATCTGGTGCAGATGTGCATGGTAGCCAATGAGCGCCTAATTTGCTCAGAATCTGGTGCAGATGTGCATGGTAGCCAATGAGCGCCTAATTTGCTCAGAATCTGGTGCAGATGTGCATGGTAGCCAATGAGCGCCTAATTTGCTCAGAATCTGGTGCAGATGTGCATGGTAGCCAATGAGCGCTTGTTCTATTACAGTTTGGCAAAAACAAAAATGGAAACTAATTGGTTTCATTGCAGAGCTGCACCAGATTCTACACTCTCCAGTTTTAGTATATAACCCCCTAAAGGTGCAGGCTCCTTTAAAAACCATCTTGATCCACGTTTAGAGTAATTCTTTCCCTTGCCAACATTTACAGGAACCGCTGCCAAATACAAGCTATTCATCTTATAAACAAGTCACTGATGCATGATAAGTGAATGAAAACTCTATTTCAGACTTTCTTTGAGACCCAATTATTCCCCTACCCACCTGGTGGCTCCATCTTGCTCTCACAAAGCTTTTGATTGTGAATCCCAGCTATCAGTCACATATCAAAGATACTTCTGCTTTTCCTTTGACAGTCCCATGTCACTGGCCCCATGTCCATGTCCAGAGGAAGTGTATAGAGATGTAGGTGAGGATTAAGTCACTGTCTTTTGGCAATTTAAGCTGTTGGTGCCGACAATTTGCAAATATGCGGCCTCTTGGTGGCTGGGCCTTGACGCGAGCAGCTGCATATTTCCGTACAAAAAGTAAATAAACGTGTAGAGAGTGCGCACCCTGCACGCTTACCGGCGCCTCATATAAAGGTCTTGATCACTACTTGTGATTGGGACCTTTCCGATCATGTGACTGCTGTGACAGCCAATCATGGCAGTCACATGATCCTAAACCCAATGTCACAAACCCTTAAAGGGCCAGGAGACAGCAGCGCCAAGGGGATAAAGTGGTAGTAAACTCTGCTTTGTGATTTTTACTTACAGGTAAACTTCTAATAAATTTTACCTGTAGGTAAGCTAAAAAAGCTTACCTGTGGGTAAAATGAATGTCTCCTAAATGTGTACTAATCGCTTGTTTGGCATCCAGGGACGTCCAGGGCATGCGATTTGAAGGAACGGTACACTAATGCCATTCCTTCAGAGCCCTGTGCTGGGGCCGTGACTCCTGTGCAAATGCATAGGAGTGACGTCATCATGGCTTGTCCATTCAAGTGGTCAGAGCCCGCAAACCTGGAAGGAAGACCGGGTGAAGATGGAAGCTCTGTCAGTGGTGACAGCATGCTGCTGGAGGGCCGTGTTTCAAGGTAAGTCTTTCATAATGTGCTTTGCGGGCTGCAATTGCGGCACACCCACACATGCACACAGAAGTCCCATCACCATTGTACTCAGCGGGTGCCATAAATGTGGTCTAAGCTGCCCATCTACAGTTCAGATCACATTACTGCTGACAGGCTAAGGGAGATTATTATGGCAGAAGAGACCACTAGGGTCTCTTCTATTATAAAAACCCTGCCTGTCAGTGGTTTTTAAACACTGGAGTTCAATACCGTTGTACATATCAGTGGTGGCCAGGGGCGGACTGACCATTTGGAAACTCGGGCACTGCCCGAAGGCACAGGGTCAGTAGGGGGCCCCATGAGATGCCCCTGGTACCTTTTTCATAGGCTTTTTTGAGTTTGGGCAAGGACACAGGGGCCCCATGATCCCCTATTGCCCGGGGGCCCCATGAATTGTCAGTCCGCCCCTGGTGGTGGCACAGCTGTAATCTACTTTTGGCAAAAGCCGAGATAGCAGATTATCATGGTGTAATTATGCTGATATTTTTGGGAAAGTGAAGGTTCGCTTTACCTATCTATTGCTTGACTAGGAACAAGCATGCATTTGATGAGGTCTTACAAGGCAGCAATGGCAGCTCCTTAGTTTTAGAAAGATAATAGCATGTATGGTCAATAGGATTGGAACAGTGCAATGTCTCATCCAAACCTTCCTTGATCTTTTAAAATGCACATCATAACCTTTATTAACTATCGGTATTTTGCACTTAAACACCCCAACAGCACAAGCATTATTGTACATAATCAGGGGTGTAGCTACAGGGGTCGCAATTGCGACCCGGCCCTATGCTGCATATGGCCCCTTGTAGGCCTGGATAGGAGGAGCGGCGGGGCGACTGCATATAGAGTAATCCATCTTTCCATGTTCCTCCTGCAGCCGCTGAATGCCTGCAGGAGGGAGAGGAGGAGAAGGAGGCATTCAGTATGAAGAGATGGATTCCTATGTATGCAGCTGCCCGTCCCTTTTCTCTCCTGCCTCCCAATGAGTACTGTAATGTAAGAGGAACTCTTCCTTCCTTTTTAGACCTCTTATATCTCACCTAAGCCCCCCAATGGGGCTCCTACAAAAAAATGAAAAAAAATAATATAGAAAAAAACAAACAGAAAAAAACTACTGACAGCATTGAAACTACCAGGGTAACAAAAGTCACACTTGCGACCGGGCCCTGGCGTTCCGCCATTGGGCTCAGAGGGAAGGACCAAGGTCGGGGGTCAGTGGGCCCTTCATAGTTTCTTGCACTGGAGCCCTGAAGGTTCTAGTTTCACCACTGGGCTCAGAGGAAAGGACACTGGTTGAGTGTCAGTGGGGCCCTTCATGGTTTCTTGCACTGGAGCCCTGAAGTTTCTAGTTTCACCACTGGGCTCAGAGGAAAGGACACCGGTTGAGGGTCAGTGGGGCCCTAATGGTTTCTTGCACTGGAGCCCTGAAGGTATTTGTTTCACCACTGGGCTCAGAGGAAAGGACACCGGTTGAGGGTCAGTGGGGCCCTTCATGGTTTCTTGCACTGGAGCCCTGAAGGTTCTAGTTTCACCACTGGGCTCAGAGGAAAGGACACTAATTGAGGGTCAGTGGGGCCCTTCATAGTTTCTTGCACTGGAGCCCTGAAGGTTCTAGTTTCACCACTGAGCTCAGAGGAAAGGACACCGGTTGAGGGTCAGTGGGGCCCTTCATGGTTTCTTGCACTGGAGCCCTGAAGGTTGTAGTTTCACCACTGGGCTCAGAGGAAAGGACACTGGTTGAGGGTCAGTGGGGCCCTTCATGGTTTCTTGCACTGGAGCCCTGAAGGTTCTAGTTTCACCACTGGGCTCAGAGGGAATGACACTGGTTGAGGGTCAGTGGGGCCCTTCATGGTTTCTTGCACTGGAGCCCTGAAGGTTCTAGTTTCACCACTGGGCTCAGAGGGAAGGACCTGGTTGAGGGTCAGTGGGGCCCTTCATGTTTTTTTGTACCGAGGCCTTGAAGGTTCTAGTTACACCACTGATGTACATTATATATCTTTGTTCTACAGCCAGAGACTTAAAGGGTCAGTCCACCCAGAACTAATAACAATAGGTAAATGTTGTAACATTAAAGCACCTAGTGGGTTCTTCTATCTCTCAGAGGGTCAAATTTTTCTATTGGTATAAATAAGTTCTGCTATGAATACCTCCTGTAATCAATGGTTACGATTTTCAGTATGAAGCATAGATTGTGTAGCACCACATTCACTGTGAGTATGTAACATCAGGCATTCCTAGACATGCTATGTCCAGAACACCGCACATTGTGGGATATCCCAAAGTTTTTTTACATTTAGCATGTGAACAGAGTGGGATAGCCCACAGTATGTCACATATAGCACAGTGTACAGAGTGGAATGCTCCAGACTATTTAACATATAGGACAGTGTACAAAATAAGATGGCCCACAGCATTGCACAAATGACATATTGTAGAGTGTACAGAGTATGATGACCCCAGCTATGTCAAATAAGTATGTAATTTGCTGGAGTATGTCATGTCCAGTGCAGCTTACAGTGTGAGGTGACCTTGATTATGTCACATATAGCACAGTGTACAGAGTGGAATGACCCACAGTATGTCATGTAGAAAACCAGAGTGGGATGGCTCAGATTATGTCACATATGAAACAGTGTAGAGAGTGGGATGACCCAGACTATGCCACATATAGCACAAGTACAAAGTGGGATGACCTAGACTATGTCACATATATCACAATGTACAAAGTGGGATGACCCATACTATGTCATATATAGCATAAGTACAAAGTGGGATGACCCAGACTATGTCATATATAGCACAAGCACAAAGTGGGATGACTCAGACTATGTCACATATAGCACAATGCACAAAGTGGGATGACCCAGACTATGTCATATATAGCACAAGCACAAAGTGGGATGACTCAGACTATGTCACATACAGCACAATATACAAAGTGGAATGACCCAGGCTATGTCACATATAGCACAATGTACACAGAAGGATGACCCAGACTATGTCATATCTAGCACCAGTACATAGTAGGATGACCCAGGCTATGTCACATATAGTACAATGCACACAGTAGGATGGCCCAGACTATGTCACATATAGCACAATGTACAAAGTGGGATGACCCAGACTATGTCACATATAACACAATGTACAAAGTGGGATGACCCAGACTATGTCACATATAGCACAATGTACACAGTAGGATGACCCAGATTATGTCAGATATAACACAATGTACAAAGTGGGATGACCCAGACTATGTCACATATAGCACAATGTACACAGTAGGATGACCCAGACTATGTCACATATAGCACAATGTACAAAGTGGGATGACCCAGACTATGTCACATATAGCACAATGTACAAAGTGGGATGACCCAGACTATGTCAGATATAACACAATGTACAAAGTGGGATGATCCAGACTATGTCACATATAGCACAATGTACACAGTGGCATGACCCAGACTATGTCACATATAACACAATGTACACAGTAGGATGACCCAGACTATGTCACATATAGCACAATGTACAAAGTGGGATGACCCAGACTATGTCACATACAGCACAATGTACAAAGTGGGATGACCCAGACTATGTCACATACAGCACAATGTACAAAGTGGGATGACCACAGTATATCACAAATGGCATAATGTGCAGTGTAGGATTTCTCAAACTATGTCAATTATAGTGCCGGTTACAAAGTGAAATGACCCAACGTATGTTATATAAAGCACACTGCACAGAGCTCACCAGGAGTATGTTCTAGATAGCAAAGTGTACAGAATAGAATGGTTTGGAGTATGTTGTATATAACATACAGCACAACACAATGCACTTTCAGTAGTACGTAGAATATGCAGCATGCAGTAGGTGCACTCAATAGGACTTACAGCAGGAAAGGCGGGCTGTGCCCTGCCAGAACATTGACATTGAGTACACTACCTTGTAAAATTCCTCCTGCTGTAAGTCCCGTTGAGTGCACCTACTGCCTACTGCAGAGTTTTCATGGATTGCACCCAGGCCAATACCCCTACAAGGTGGTCCATCTCTACATTACCACTTCCAGTAGCACCATAGCAGGAACACATTACACTAAGCTCTGTGATTTGAATGGCTTTGGCTATGGCTACCTCTCATACTCACTTCTTGGGTTTCTCCTTCAATATAATTATGGAATGTGAATTGCAGCACAAAGAACACAACCAGGGGCGGACTGACCATTCGAGCACTCGGGCACTGCCCGAGGGCCGGGGGTCAGTAGGGGGCCCCATGAGATGCCCCTGATACCTTTTTCATGGGCTTTTTTTAAGTGTGGGCAAAGACACAGGGGCCCCGTGATCCCCTATTGCCCGGGGGCCCCATGAGTTGTCAGTCCGCCCCTGAACACAACATTGCGGAACACCCCTGTGATTGCAGAGGGAATAAAACTGCAAGCTGGTTGGGAATGGAGCCAATGGCAGACTAGATCTTAAAACTGGAGACCCCAAGAGGCATAGATAGCCTTTGGGTGGGTCAACTGAGCTTGAAATATCAGATTTGGGTGGATTGATGCTTTAACTATTGGCATCATTTTCATTCAATCAAACAACCCAAACTTACATATTATATTTCTGCTACTCTTATATACATAGATTATTCAGCTTTCTTGGTAGAACTCATATCTGTGCATCTTTGCTCTTCCTCCCTGCATCTTGTATTCATCGCAGATGAGCTGACGTGCAGCGCTGTACTGACTGTTCACCCCTCGCTGGCTCCCCTGTTCACCAGGAAGATGCAAGACCGGGATGTGGTGGAGGGTCGCACTGCCCGACTGGACAGTAAAATCAGTGGCACGCCACCCCCTGTTGTCACATGGACCCACTTCGGTTAGTGTTCTCCTCGGTACCTTCAATGATAATGATATTCCAGCTTTATATCACTGAATTGCCACAGTAAAACCCTGTATTATATAAGCTGCTAACCAATGTTATAATATAAGCTACTAACCAACTATATAGTTTGATTTCAATGCACCTGAATATTTTTAAACTTTGCAAGATGTCTTTATTAGATTTTTCCATATTTCCACTTTTGCAATCAAATTTGAGAAAACCCAGCTATACTATATTGCCAAAAGTATTGGGCCGCCTGCCTTTACATGCACATGAACTTTAATGGCATCCCAGTCTTAGTCTGTAGGGTTCAATATTGAGTTGGCCCCGCCCTTTGCAGCTATAACAGCTTCAACTCTCCTGGGAAGGCCGTCCACAAGGTTTAGGAGGGTGTCTATGGGAAGGTTGGACCATTCTTCCAGAAGCACATTTGTGAGGTCAGGCACTGATGTCAGACGAGAAGGCATGGCTTGCAGTCTCCGCTCGAATTAATCCAAAAGGTGTTCTATCGGGTTCAGGTCCGAACTCTGTGCAGGCCAGTCAAGTTCCTCCACCCCAAACTGGCTTCCCCATGTCTTTATGGACCTTGCTTTGTGCACTGGTGTACAGCCATGTTGGAACAGGAAGGGGCCATCCCCAAACTGTTCCCACAAAGTTGGGAGCATGAAATTGTCCAAAATGTCTTGGTAGGCTGATGCCTTAAGAGTTCCCTTCACTGGAACTAGGGGGCCAAACCCAACCCCTGAAAAACAACCCCACACTATAATCCCCCCTCCACCAAAGTTTACACTTGGCACAATGCGGTTAGGCAAGTACTGTTCTCCTGGCAACTGCCAAACCCAGACACATCCATCGGATTTCCAGACAGAGCAGTGTGATTCATCACCCCAAAGAACACATCTCCACTGCTCTAGAGTCCAGTGGTGGCGTGCTTTACACCACTGTATCCAACGCTTTGCATTGCACTTGGTGATGTAAGGCTTGGATGCAGCTTTTCAGCCATGGAAACCCATTCCATGAAGCTCTCTACGCACTGTTGTTGTGCTAATCTGAAGGCCACACGAAGTTTGGAGGTCTTTAGCTATTGACTCTGCAGACAGTTGGAGACTTCTGCGCACTGTGCGCTTCAGCATGCGCTGAACCCCGCTCTGTCATGTGACGTGGCCTACCACTTGGTGGCCGAGTTGCTGTTGTTCCCAGTTGCTTCTACTTTGTTATAATCCCACTAACAGTTGACCCTGGAATATTTACTGAGCTCCTGAGAGCGACCCATTCTTTCACAAATGTTTGTAGAAGCAGTGCCTAGGTGCTTGATTGTATACACCTGTGGCCACTCGGTGTGGGACCCAGAAGCAAATCTATTTCAGTGATTTCCAACTTTCAGGGGAATCAACTAAGTGTGATATATACAAGCTGCCCTAATGTAATTGTATAAAATACCCATAGCTGGAATTATTCTTTAACTTTTTTTGCTGGACAGACAGCGATCAAGTTTAGTTTACAACTGATGATGAGATCTGCAAGCACAGTATTGACAGGGTTAAAGCGTTACTAACCCCAGGACCATGCATTCACTATATCTGGTCTCCCTGGACATATCTGGTCTCCCCGGACCCTGCATAGACTATATCTGGTCTCCCCGGACCCTGCATTCACTGTATCTGGTCTCCCAGGACCCTGCATTCACTATATCTGCTCTCCCCGGACCCTGCATTCACTGTATCTGGTCTCCCAGGACCCTGCATTCACTATATCTGGTCTCCCCGGACCCTGCATTCACTGTATCTGGTCTCCCACAGTACACAGAACATGGAAATGCAATTATTTTAGTAAATATAAACTGCTAAATACCTTTTCTCATTAGCAGCTAGAGCAGTCTTGTGACTTCTATCAGTGTCTGGCAGAACACTGGTTAAAGCTTGTAGGATGAGTTTTCATTCTTCCCTGATTGTCCTATGAGGCTGCATAACCCCTGACCCTCTGTCTGGACAGCGCTGATTGGCCCTGTGCTAATCACATGCACTCTCCCAAGAAAAAAAAAAACTTCCAGCAATACACATCAAACTGAGCATGTGCAGCTTGCCCCAAGACTGTTCCATGAGCAGACAGATTGGGGATTGTGGAAGAAGGGGAGGATCAGAGAAGACAGGATCAAACAGCCTTTTTACACAATGCAGAGGATTGACCCCTTAGGTTCCACAGTGAGTATAACAAGCATGCTTTACTGCACATACAGACTGATTTTACTGTTGTGGGTTTAGTAACACTTTAAGTATACGAACTCCCCAACCCTTCTTGCCTGGAAGAGGAAAACATCAGTTCTGAAGTTCTCAAAAATGAGAAAAATGAAAACGTAAAGTGTAAGCAGCATTTTTTTATTTTTCGGTGCTAGGTGCTATGTGAATGAGAACATGTAACAAATATAAAGTAGGTGTTATCCCAATTTGGCTGCAAAATTGGAAATACACTTTAAGCTGGAGTGTCCCTAGCTAAATTTAGTCTTGTTTGCAGCTAGACTGTAACCAGCCTGAGCTTTGTTTATATGTTCTGTGCTTACTAGGTTACTCCTGAATTCAGGACATTGATTATTTCTGCCTACTGCTGTTAAGATTTCTCAAGTAGTTAGTGCAGGAAGCAACAATATATTGGGGTTGATTTACTAAAGGCAAATAGACTGTGCACTCTGCATGTGCAATTGTTCTGGAGCTTAGTAAATGAGCAGAAGCTCTACTGACTTCCCTCATCCAATCATGTGCAAGCAAATATGTAGTTTTATTATTTTCCTTGCATGTGATTGGGTATTCTTGGCAAAGGGAAGCTTTACCTCATTTACTAAGCTCTAGAGCAGCGGTTCTCAACCTGGGGGTCGCGACCCCTTTGGGGGTCGAACGACCATTTCACAGGGGTCGCCTAAGACCATCGGAAAACACATATTTCCGATGGTCTTAGGAACCGAGACACCGCTCCTGTCTCAGGCGATCTGTGGGCGGGATGATATGCTGCCCCTGTAACCTGGCCACACCTCCGGGATCACTCAACAGCTCCGCCTCCTCGCCGCTGATTGGCCACCGGAACTGTAGCTCAGGAGAGGCACACAGGCGGCCAATCACCGGCGAGGAGGTGGAGCTTGGAGAGGAGGAGCAGAGCGGCAGCGCGCGGAGATCAAAGAAGATCGAGGGAGCTGCAGGAGCGAGTGAAGAGAGAGGCCAGAGAAGGAAGACAGCTGACAGGTAAGTGCAAATTTTGCTGCTGCAGCCAGGTATGCAGGCTGTAGATGGGAGAGGGAGAGAGCGAGCCCAGGCTGGAGCAGGGGTCAGCAAGGTAAGTATCATTGGTGTCAGTGGAAGGGATAGTGCCCCATCATTTGTGTCACTAATACCAACGATGAGGCACTATTCCTCCCCCCACTGACACCAACGATGGGGCACTATTCCTCCCCCCACTGACACCAACGATGGGGCACTATTCCTCCCCCCACTGACACCAACGATGGGGCACTATTCCTCCCCCCACTGACACCAAGAATGGGGCACTATTCCTCCCCCCACCGACACCAACGATGGGACACTATTCCCCCCCCCCCCCATTGACACCAATGATGGGTCACTATCCCCCCCCCCCACTGACACCAATGATGGGTCACTATTCCCCCCCCTGACCCCAATGATGGGGCACTATTCCCCCCTCCACCACACTGACATCAATGATGGGGCACTATTCCTCCCACTGACACCAATGATGGGGCACTATTCCTCCCACTGATACCAATGATGGGGCATTATTCCTCCCACTGATACCAATGATGGGGCACTATTCCCCCCACTGACACCAATGATGGGACACTATTCCTCCCACTGACACCAATGATGGGGCACTATTCCTCCCAATGACACCCACAATGGGGCACTATTCCTCCCAATGACACCCACAATGGGGCACTATTCCTCCCACTGACACCCACAATGGGGCACTATTCCTCCCACTGACACCCACAATGGGGCACTATTCCTCCCACTGACACCCACAATGGGGCACTATTCCTCCCACTGACACCAATGATGGGGCACTATTCCTCCCACTGATACCAATGATGGGGCACTATTCCTCCCACTGACACCAATGATGGGGCACTATTCCTCCCACTGATACCAATGATGGAGCACTATTCCTCCCACTGATACCAATGATGGGGCACTATTCCTCCCACTGACACCAATGATGGGGCACTATTCCTCCCACTGACACCAATGATGAGGCACTATTCCTCCCAATGACACCCACAATGGGGCACTATTCCTCCCACTGACACCCACAATGGGGCACTATTCCTCCCACTGACACCCGCAATGGGGCACTATTCCTCCCACTGACACCCACAATGGGGCACTATTCCTCCCACTGACACCCACGATGGGGCACTATTCCTCCCACTGACACCCACGATGGGGCACTATTCCTCCCACTGACACCCACGATGGGGCACTATTCCTCCCACTGACACCCACGATGGGGCACTATTCCTCCCACTGACACCAATGATGGAGCACTATTCCTCCCACTGACACCAATGATGGGGCACTATTCCTCCCACTGATACCAATGATGGGGCACTATTCCTCCCACTGACACCAATGATGGGGCACTATTCCTCCCACTGACACCAATGATGGGGTACTATTCCTCCCACTGACACCAATGATGGGGCACTATTCCCCCCACTGACACCAATGATGGGGCACTATTCCTCCCACTGACCCCAATGATGGAGCACTATTCCTCCCACTGACACCAATGATGGGGCACTATTCCTCCCACTGACACCAATGATGGGGCACTATTCCCCCCACTGACACCAATGATGGGACACTATTCCTCCCACTAATGCCAATGATGGGGCACTATTCCTCCCACTGACACCAATGATGGGGCACTATTCCTCCCACTGACACCAATGATGGGACACTATTCCTCCCACTGACACCAATGATGGGGCACCATTCCTCCCACTGATACCAACGATGGGACACTATTCCTCCCACTGACACCAATGATGGGACACTATTCATCCCACTGATACCAATGATGGGACACTATTCATCCCACTGACATCAGTGATGGGGCGCTAGTCCTCCCACTGCAAAATTACAGTTATGAAGTAGCAACGAAAATAATTTTGTGGTTGGGGGTCACCACAACATGAGGAACTGTATTAAGGGGTCGCGGCATTAGAAAGGTTGAGAACCACTGCTCTAGAGCAACTGCACTTGCAAAGTGCACAGTCTATTTGTCTATAGTAAATCAACCCCATTGAGTGAGGAATATTTATCTGCCTTAAGTCTAATACACACGATCAGAAAATCGTATGAAAAATATCTCTTTGAAAGTGATCGTATAATAATCTGATCGTTAGTACACAGCTTTTATCAAAAATTATTGCATCCAATATTTAAAAAAATATATTTTTTTTAAATATATTCTTCAGATTTTTTTTAATATATAAAAAAGTAATTGTAACATATATGCATTCCAAAAATGTAGATTTGTATTTTTAAAGACCTACAGTATATTTGAAATGTATTTTTAAAAATATTTTTCATATATTTTGTAATAAAAACGCATTTCAACATGCAGTATATATATATATATTTATTGACATATATTGAATACGGCCAAAATTGTAGTATTTCAAATATATGGCAATATATTTGGGAAGAATATTTTTAAAATATATTTCAAATATATTTTTCTTCTTTTCTTCCATGTGGGATGAGCAACTATATCTGAGCGTCTGCAATAGCTGCGGGAAATGTCAGCCTTTCATTGCTGTCAGTGGGGCTTCTGCCCACAGCTAATTGCTGGCAACCCCCGCTGGATTTCCCGCATCTAATCGCTAAAGGTCCCATTTGGAAGTGTGAATGGGGTCTAAAAGGCCTGGGATATTTTGCTATTTTTGGGTATACTGTGACTGGTGCCAACTGTTTGTTTGCACCCACAATAAGTCAAGGACCCACTCTGAGATAGTAAAATGCTAGCCTGCCATTTCTCTTGGGGATCATCCTACAGTGACTAGGGGTGAGAAGCGCTACAGTTTTCATAGGCAGGCGGATGGTGGTAGCCTCTGCAACCCAATGAAGGATGGTGTCACTCTGTTGTTTCAGTTGTGCAGGTCAGAGATGCAGTGATCCTGTGATCATTAAATCTCTTTCCTCTTTCCTTCCACAGTGAACAGAGTGGTAGCATGACTGTTAATTACTCTAGCACACGTGTGTCAAACACAAGGCCCTCAGGCCGAATACAGCCTGTTAGGCCATTTCATGTGGCCCTCACATCTCTCCTGCAGCAGTGGCACCCCCTTTTCTCCGCCCTATCCTTTTCTCAACAGTCTGCAGCAGAGAGGAGGACAGAACTCCTCCTACAAATCCTGTGCTTTTTGTTTAGCCGCAGCACCCCCTCATCTCCAGCCTCACCTTGCCTCTTCCTTCCTTGGTCTTGGAATTCAGCAAACTCCTACAGCTGACTCCAGCCTTCCTCTGGTCCTCCTCCAGACCCTGCCCTTTTTGCTTCCCAGCTCCATCCTCAGCTTCTTCCTGGCAGACAAGGTAAAGAGGGCGCACTGTCCGAAAATATGATACAAACACAATACAATACATTACATCTCTTTCTAATTTTTATTCTGTCGTAGAGGAATTTTCATACCTTTAGTAAGCTCTTCACTTTCAATATGAGACTAGCATGCAAAAAAAAAAAAATACAATATTCTCAACGTGTGTACGGCTTAAGGGCTTGTTCACAATTGCTTTGGTCTCTGAAGAGCGATCTGTGTTCAGTGACCAAGGGTGAGAAGTGCTACAGTATTCATAGGCAGGTGGATGGTGGGAGCCTCTGCTACCCAATGAAGGATGGTGTCACTCTGTTGTTTCAGCTGTGCAGGTCAGAGATGCAGTGGATGGTGGTAGCCTCTGCTACCCAATGAAGGATGGTGTCACTCTGTTGTTTCAGCTGTGCAGGTCAGAGATGCAGTGGATGGTGGGAGCCTCTGCTACCCAATGAAGGATGGTGTCACTCTGTTGTTTCAGCTGTGCAGGTCAGAGATGCAGTGGATGGTGGTACCCTCTGCTACCCAATGAAGGATGGTGTCACTCTGTTGTTTCAGCTGTGCAGGTCAGAGATGCAGTGGATGGTGGTAGCCTCTGCTACCCAATGAAGGATGGTGTCACTTTGTTGTTTCAGCTGTGCAGGTCAGAGATGCAGTGGATGGTGGTACCCTCTGCTACCCAATGAAGGATGGTGTCACTCTGTTGTTTCAGCTGTGCAGGTCAGAGATGCAGTGGATGGTGGTAGCCTCTGCTACCCAATGAAGGATGGTGTCACTCTGTTGTTTCAGCTGTGCAGGTCAGAGATGCAGTGACCCTGCGATTGCTAAGCCACTTTCCTCTTTCCTTCCAGAGTGTCAGACACAAGGCCCCCATCAAGCCATTTCATGTGGCTCTCGCACCTCTACAAATGCTCTGTGTCTCTCCCCCCCCCCCTCCGTCTTTGCAGTCGGCAGCACAGAGGAAGACAGAACTCCTCCTACAGATCCTGCACTTCTCTTTGCAGCCGCAGCACCCCTATTGTCTCTGCCTTCCTTGGTCTTGGTATTCAGGAGACTCTTGCAGCTGACTCCAGCGCTCCTCTGGTCCTCCTCCAGACCCTGTTCTTTCTGCATGCCAGCTCCACCCCCAGCTTCTTCCCGGCAGCAGCACAAGGCAAAGAGGGTGAATTGGGATGTAAGGGAGGGTGGGGGACTCTTGACTTTAATGTAAGTGGGGTAGGGGGCTCTGAACATCCAGGGGTTGATTTACTTAAGGCAAATAGACTGGGCAGTTGCTCCAGAGCTTAGTAAATGAGGTAAAGCTTCACTTTGCAAAGAATACCCAATTGTACAAGGAAAAAAAAAATACTGCAATTTTTGCTTGCACATGATTGGATGATGGAAGTCAGCAGATCTTCCCCTCATTTACTAAACCCTGGGGCAACTGCTCTTGCAGAATGCAACTGCACTTTGCAAATTGCACAGTCTATTGCCTTACAGATATACTGTAGCGGGTCCTTTGAGGGCAACAATAATGCTGATTCAGCCCGCAATTAAATTGAGTTCTACACCCCTGCTCTAGCACTACAAGCAGCCTAGCATTGGACTTACAGTGGATATAAAAGTCTTCACACTCCTGTTAAAAAAATGAGACAAAGATAAATCATTTCCCACCTTTAATGTGACCTATAAATTGTACAACTCAATTGAAAAACAAACTGAATTATTTTAGGGGGGGGGGTAAACATAAAAAAACTAAAATAATGTGGTTGTATAAGTGTGCACACCTTCTTATAACTGGGGATGTACAGGTGAAACACGAAAAATTAGAATATCGTGCATTATATCATTTATTTCAGTAATGCAACTTAAAAGGTGAAACTAATATATGAGATAGACTCATTACATGCAAAGCAAGATAGTTCAGGCCGTGATTTGTCATAATTGTGATGATTATGGCTTACAGCTCATGAAAACCCCAAATCCACAATCTCAGAAAATGAGAATATTACATGCAATCAATAAAACAAGGATTGTACATTGAACAATATCGGACCTCTGAAAAGTAGAAGCATGCATATGTACTCAGTACTTGGTTTGGGCCCCTTTTTCAGCAATTACTGCCTCAATGCGGCGTGGCATGGAAGCTATCAGCCTGTGGCACTGCTGAGGTGTTATGGAAGACCAGGATGCTTCAATAGCGGCCTTAAGCTCTTTTGCATTGTTCGGTCTCATATCTCTCATCTTTCTCTTGGCAATGCCCCATAGATTCTCTATGGGGTTCAGGTCAGGCGAGTTTGCTGGCCAATCAAGCACAGTAATCCCACGGTCATTGAACCAGGTTTTGGTGCTTTTGGCAGTGTGGGCAGGTGCCAAGTCCTGCTGGAAAATGAAGTCAGCATCCCCATAAAGCTTGTCTGTGGAAGGAAGCATGAAGTGCTCCAAAATCTCCTGGTAGACGGCTGGGTTGACCCTGGACTTAATGAAGCACAGTGGACCAACACCAGCAGATGACATGGCTCCCCAAATCAACACAGACTGTGGAAACTTCACACTGGACTTCAAGCATCTTGCAGTGTGTGCCTCTCCATTCTTCCTCCATACTCGGGGCCCTTGTGCCTCTCCATTTTTCCTCCATACTCGGGGTCCTTGTGCCTCTCCATTCTTCCTCCATACTCGGGGGCTTTGGGCCTCTCCATTCTTCCTCCATACTCTGGGTCCTTGGTTCCCAAATGAGATGCAAACGTTGCTCTCATCAGAAAAGAGGACTTTGGACCACTGAGCAACAGACCAGGTCTGTTTTTCTATAGCCCAGGTAAGACGCTTCTGACGTTGTTTGTTGTTCCGGAGCGGCTTGACAAGAGGAATACATTTGAAGCCCATGTCCAGGATCCGTGTGTATGTGGTGGCTCTTGATGCACTGACTCCAGCCTCAGTCCACTCCTTGTGAAAGTCCCCAACACTTTTGAATGGCCTTTTCCTGACAATCCTCTCCAGGCTGCGGTCATCCCTGCTGCTTGTGCACCTTTTTCTTCCACACTTTTCCCTTCCACATAACTTTCTATTAATGTGCTTTGATACAGCACTTTGGAAACATCCAACTTCTTTTGCAATTACCTTTTGAGGCTTTCCCTCCTTATGGAGGGTGTCAATGATGGTTTTCTGCACAACTGTCAGGTCAGCAGTCTTTCCCATGATTGTGATTCCTACTGAACCAGACTGAGAGACCATTTAAAGGCTCAGGAACTCTTTGCAGGTGTTATGGCTTAATTATCTGATTAGAGTGGAACACTTTGAGCCGAGAATATTGCACCTTTTCACAATATTCTCATTTTCTGAGATTGTGGATTTGGGGTTTTCATGAGCTGTAAGCCATAATCATCACAATGATGACAAATCACGGCTTGAACTATCTTGCTTTGCATGTAATGAGTCTATCTCATATATTAGTTTCACCTTTTAAGTTGCATTACTGAAATAAATGAACTTTTGCACGATATTCTAATTTTTCGAGTTTCATCTGTAGCTATGTTCAGAATTAAGCAATCACATTAAAAATTATGTTAAATAGGAGTCAGTACGCACCTGCCTTCATTTAAAGTGCCTCTGATTAACCCCAAATAAAGTTCAGCTGTTCTAGTAGGTCTTTCCTGACATTTTTTAGACGCATCCTACAGCAAATGCCATGGCCCGCAGAGAGCTTCCAAAGCATCAGAGGGATCTCATTGTTAAAAGGACTCAGTCAGGAGAAGGGTACAAAAGAATTTCCAAGGCATTAGATATACCATGGAACACAGTGAAAACAGTCATCATCAAGTGGAGAAAACATGGTGCAACAGTGACATCACCAAGAACTGGACGTCCCTCCAAAATTGATGAAAAGACGAGAAGAAATCTGATCTGGGAGGCTGCCAAGACTCCTGCAGCAACATTAAAGGAGCGGCAGGAAAATCTGGCAAGTACTGGCTGTGTGGTACATGTGACAACAATCTTCCATATACTTCATATGTCTGGGCCTTTTCTTACAAAGAAAAACATCCAAGCCTGGCTAAATTTTGCAAAAAACACCTCTGAAGTCTTCCAAAAGCATGTGGGAAAATGTGTTATGGTCTGAGGAAACCAAGGTTGAACCTTTTGGCCATAATTCCAAAAGATATGTTTGGCACAAAAACAACACTGCACATCACCAAAAGAACACCATATTCATAGTGAAGCATGGTGGTGGCAGCATCATGCTTTGGGGCTGTTTTTCTTCAGCTGGAACTGGGGCCTTAGTCAAGGTAGAGGGAACTATGAACAGTTCCAAATACCAGTCAATATTGGCACAAAACCTTCAGGCTTCTGCTAGAAAGCTGAATATGAAGAGGAACTTCATCTTTCAGCAGGACAACGACCCAAAGCATACATCCAAATCAACAAAGGAATGGCTTCACCAGAAGAAGATGAAAGGTTTGGAATGGCCCAACCAGAGCCCATACCTGAATCCGATCGAAAATCTGTGGGGTGATCTGAAGAGGGCTGTGCACAGGAGATGCCTTTGCAATCTGACAGATTTGGGGTGTTTTTGCAAGGAAGAGCGGGCAAATATTGCCAAGTCAAGATGTGCCATGCTGATAGACTCATACCCAACAAGACTGGGTGCTGTCATAAAATCAAAAGGTGCGTCAACAAAGTATTAGTTTAAGGGTGTGCACACTTTTGCAACCATATTATTTGTTTTTTATTTTTACTTCCCTCCACCTAAAAGATTTCAGTGTGTTGTTCAACTGAGTTGTACGGTTTATAGGTCACATTAAAGGTGGAAAAAGTTCTAAAATTATTTATCTTTTTCTCATTTTTTGACATCACAGAAACCTGACATTTTAACAGGGGTGTGTAGACTTTTTATATCCACTGTATGCGTCCTCTAGTATGGGACCTTGGCACCATATTGGGAGAGCCTGTGTCTAGTTTTGAGTTCTTGTGAGATTTTGTTGGCCAATCTGGGGATGAAGGAAGGCTAAAAATAGCTTTTTCTGTGCCATTAGGAAGCCCTCCAATGGGGACATTTTAGGAATAGACAGACCCTGTTTGTGGGAGGGACATTTAGGGCTTTGGTGTTTCCTCACCCCTTAGTGGGAAGTATGGAAGATATAGAGGATAGATAGCTCTGGAAATAGAGATACAAAGATCAGAGCTTAGTGAAAAGAAATGTTCCCTGTGGTGGCATTAGTAGGTGCCCTAAAACACTTTGGAGGACCTGTGAGTAATAGATAGGGGTTGATTTACTAAAACTGGAGAGTGTAAAATCTGGTGCAGCGGTGCATAGTAGTCAATCAGCTTCTAACTTCAGCTTGTTCAATTAAGCTTTGACAATAAAACCTGGAAGCTGATTGGGGTTGATTTACTAAACCTGAAGACTGTAAAACCTGCATAGAAACCAAAGTCTTTTATTATATATCTGTAGTGCACTTTAGCTTAGGTAGGTAGGATTGTTGTTAAACAGAGGCTGGATAGCAGCCTGGGATGAGTCAGCCTGGGAGTGAGGCAGGAGTTCACATCAGGACAGACTGGGAGGCTCTACTGGCCAGGGCTTCTGGAGTCCTCCCACCCTTCCAGAAACTCAGAGAACTTTCTGGAAGAGGGGCGGAGGAGGGGAGGAAGTCTAAAGCTGCAAGTTTAAGGGAACTTTGCCAATCCCCAGGCAGGAGGCCAGGTATGGTGATCAAGGACAACCCTTAACTGTGGAAGAGCTTGAGCAGCATGGGGAGTCGGGTGCAAAATGGACTGATGGAAGGTGCTGGAGTGGGGAGCCTGGGAGGGGGGCCCAGGGAGGGGAGCCTACCTCAAGGTTAGTTGCTAGACAGGAGGATCATCACTGTTCCACCGTCTCTTAGGGAGGATACCCTGAGCAGCAGGGAAGGAGCCAGCCCAGCAAAAGGCCTGAAAGCAGCTACCAACCCACCACACTGACAGGACAGGACAGTGTAAGTACTCCTACACCCCCTGGGCCAGATAAAGGGAGAGGGCCATCAGATGCAATACCCAACTAGTTCTCATCCGGGGCTACTTCATTGTTAGATCTTGGAATCCCTTACCCAGGGATACCCCGAGTGAAAAGGGAGGATTCATCTGGGGTCTGAGGAGGTACACCAAGGGTCTTAGAGCTCTCTAAAAAGAGACAGTGCTCTATTTGCTATTTTCTGGATCCACATCTTTTTGTATAGTGTACAGGTTGCTAAGAAGTTTGTCCTCAAGTTACAGTTCCTTGGGCATCCCATATACCCCTAGACCCCATCCAAGGTGTTAACCCCTAAATAAAAACAACTAAAAACCAGCTCAATGACTGTTTACTGACTACAAGTGTGCTAGTGTATAAAATGCGTGTTGCCTGGCCAAGCAGAGCTTAGGGGGACCAAAACAAATTCAGTGGCCCTCAAGAAGGTAGCATTACATATCCTGTAATTGTTTTGTAATTTAAGTGGCTATAGGCAGTGTGTGATTCTCAGCTTTGACTTTACTGCTTCCCGTAAATCTGGCAAAGAGGTCAACCTCAACCCTGCCAAGGCCTTGATGGCCAGGACTTTGCTGTCAGTTAATGTTCAGGTTTCCCTTTCTGAAGTGCAGTGCATTCTCTGCATATTCCCATCAAGAGTGCCCTAGTTTTATGGTGTCATGATCCCCTAGTAGATCCTCCATACAAATATGTGGGAAGTGTACAAAGATGAGACTTGGCTGTAACAGAAGAAGCAGGACCAACAGAGAGAGCTTGGAAATCAGATCCTACTTCATTACGCTAAAAACCAAATCATAAAAAGTTGGAGATGTCCACACAACTAAACTACGACTTCCATTTATTTACAATATTTTATCTTAAGGTGCAGCTAAGATAAAGCCACGGCCTGCACTGCCATGGTATCTAAATTGCTAAATATTTCAAAGTGTTTACAAGCATTGGTGCTTTTTAAGAAATATTTGTTGAAATTTAGCTCATTCACATTAACCTCCTTAGCGGTATTCCCGAGTGTAGCTCGGGGTAAAATTTCTATACCAAAAGCGGTAACCCCGAGCTACACTCGGGCTTACCATGCGGCGTTCTCCGGGGGTCCCTGCAGCACTTACCTTGTCCTTTGCTCCCGCGATGTGTCCCCTGCAGCGTCCCCGGCCATCTCCTCCGTCCGATGCAGGCATCCGGCTTCTGTGTTCCGGTCCCTGTGACGTCGGGACGTACGGGCGCTGGAACCGGCGGGAAATTTGAATTTTTTAAAAAATTTCATTTTTGCTGTCATTGCTATTTCAATGCATTTCACATACATTTTGTCCCTACTGCTTTGTCCTGTGCCCTGCCTGCATTTTGAATGTTCTTTCTGCCTGGAAACTTAGAAAAGTCCATGGCGTCCAAAAAGCGGCCTTTTACGTCAAAAGCGGTTTTAGAACAGCGATAGTAAATCAGAACCACTTGCAGAATTGAGTGATAATGATTCGTGGGGGAAATTCCTCATCAGACACTGAAAACAATTTTTCAACTTTGCTCAGCGATGTGCGAATTTGCCTCTGTATTTCAAATTTCAGTGTTTTTGGTTTGATTATATTATTGAATTAAATTTATTATTATTATATTATTATTTTTTATGATTATTTATTAAATTATAATTTATGATTTCGTGTTTCAAATTTTATCATATCCGGAATGTTTAATAGACTCTTGTTCGGACAGATTTCAGTGAGTTATTCCTAAAAATTACAGCCTACAATAAAAAACTACATATTTCCATGCAAAAAAATGGTACCGCTTTCAGCACAAAAAATCGGAAAGAATCATACCGCCAAGGAGGTTAAGTAACTTTGTATTTTAAGTATAGTAGTGCTCAAAAAAAAGGCCATGTGCACAAACCAAGCTACTCAATGAAGACAGACGTTTTGAGAAGCAGTAATTCTGAATTACAGTTCAGTTTATATTAAAAAAAAATATAATGGAAAATGTCTAAGAAACAAAATGATAATCGGAGAAAAACACTTATTAATTAAAGTAGAACTATAGACAATTTTTTTTTTCATTTTGAATAGAGTACGGGAGGGTTATAACCCATGTCTGTTTATTTTTTTGCCCTCTGTGTCCCCATTGTCCAATAGCCAAAATCTCTGCAAATTAAAGGAATTCCTTGGGCACCCCCAGGTTATCAGAACTAGTATCCCCATTGGAAAATTTCCCCTCTATTATTTGTCCCAAAATTTGGGATTTTCTTTTACTTTCACTTTCAATGATAACGGTAAACAGGACAAATAGAGAGGGTGAATGTCCCTAACAGGGACACAGACAGCAATCAAAACTTGTCATGGGGTCTAAACTCTCTCCACTCCGTCCAAAAGTAAAAAAACATTTTGCCTTTTGTTATACTTTAAAGTTATGATAACAAGTGGGGACATTCCACTCAAGGACACAGATATGTTATACTTCCTGTCTTAAAACCTATTTTGGTAGTGCTTAGGTGCACAACCAAAGTGACTACATTGTCTAAAAATGTCAAATTGTGGGGACTGACACGTGTATTCATGGTATGATATGATATTAATGATATTGATACGTTTTTATACAAAGCATGTACAAATTCTTACCCTAGCACTTGCAGTTTACAAATTTCAGTGTTGCTAGCTCCTGCTCTCTCAGTGTTGCTTCTCTGAACTTCCAGTCTTCACAGGAAAAAGCTAACAGTGTAGTCTCTTACTTTGAGGAAGGGAAGAGGAAGGAGTAGGCTTGCCAGCTTTTCTTCTAGTCAAACCCCAAAACTTTAGTGGCTCATGGCAAAAAAAACTTTTAGGCAAGGATGCTGTGGACACTGTTGTAAAAGAGAACTCTGATCTAAGGGGGTTTCTGTACACTAAAGTCCCCTCTTACATTATAGTTCCCAGCATTCCCACTTAAACCAGGGTTCCCAAAGCCCCCTTACATCAGCCTTTACATCAGCCTTTTCCACACAGGGTGGCTAGCGTGTGCCCAGGCACATCCAGCACACCCTGTGCGCATGCCTATGGTGTCCAGGTTTCTGGTGGTGTGAAACCCAAACACATGATTCAAAACCAGGACTGTCTTGGTTAATCCTGGATGGGTGGCAACCCTAGGGAAGAGAAGGGAGGAGCAGCAGAATGCCTTGCCAACCTAGTCTTTCGTGTTGTGTGCATCTATTGATGCACACAGTGTAGGGATACACAAGTCTGGTGACTGCATGCAAGAATGGCACCATAGGATGCTGGAAGAGAAAGGAGCCACCCTGAAACAGGAAACCTGAGTCAGCAGTCATGGAACCAGCTTAAACTGGAACATAGACAAGGATTAAAAGATACAGAAGCTGCTTATTCGGAAAGTGATTACATCAGCTGGTGAAAGGGCTTTATAAAATGAGGGTTTAGTATCACTTTAAGCGTTGCCTTTCCATACTAACAGGTCAGCCAGTGGAAGAGAGCGAGACGGTCCATATTCTGAAGGAGATGGGGCACCATACTCTTCTTATCACCCATGTATCCAGTGAAGATGAAGGTCAATATACAATCACTGCCCGCAACCAGCATGGAGTAGAGGAATGTTCTGCAGAGCTCTATGTAGAGGAACCTAGACTTTCCGCGTCATCACACATGTAAGAACTAGTTCATTTTTTTGCATCACCCCAATAAAGTCCGCCTCCACATGGGAAAAAAACTATTTAAACAACCCTCAAAAACTACCCTCAAATTCTATAGCTACAATTCATATTAAATGCAGAAAGTATGAATGGTAATTACACCTGAGTAAAGCTGACTTCTTGCCTTCCCTTCAGTTTTGCACTTTTGACTTGCTGCAACTTCTAATGCACATGAAGGTTGATTTACTAAAGGCAAATAGACTGTGCACTTTGCAAAGTGCAGTTGCACTCGGCAAGTGCAGTTGCTGCAGAGCTTAGTAAATGAGCAGAAGCTCTGCTGACATCCATCATCCAATCATGGAGTTTAAACTGAAAATTCTTCCTGCACCAAAGAAACTAATACAGGATCTACCCTGCTGCTGTGCAATGTGATAAAACACACAAAATGTGACAATTATAAATAAACAGCGCAAACATAGACCTCTAAATATAATCAATCTATACAGTGCATAATAATACGAAATATATCATAAATAATATTAATACTGAGAGTCCATCATAATAATAAACACCAAAAGTTCATGAATCACAAAAAATTTGTGTGAAGATAAGAAATCCAAAAAATTCTTCAGATGCAAAGAAAAACTTCCACCTTCCACCGGTGCAAACCAACATCAATTACACTCACCAGATTTTTGGTGAATGAAACGCCTTTTAGGGATTTAAAGGGATCCTAAGCCCTCTTTCGTATCCACTCTATAGGATTCCTCACCATCAGAATAGGCTCCACCATTCAACCAGGGAGAAAAAAATCTCAGATAGTGTGATATTGCGAATTGCTACTATTAATAAAATCAAATATTAAGGCCACTCACATTTCAACCACTTTAAAAAGGCACATTTATTGAAACAACCTCTTCCAGATGAAAAATGAGTGATATACAGCCTCCTCAGGAATCTCACATCACAGCTCCAGGGTACAGCAGAAGCTCCACAGAGAAAACCATGCACAGATCCCAAAAGATGGCCGCTGGAACGCACCGCTCAGCGTGCGCTCCACTCACCGGAAGTGACGTCAGACGTGCGGGGTATAGACCGGAAATGCGTCAACGCGTTTCGCCCCTCCCATCGGGCGTTCTCAAGGTCTTGTTGGTTTGCACGGGTGAAGATAAGAAATCCAAAAAATTCTTCAGATGCAAAGAAAAACTTCCACCTTCCACCCGTGCAAACCAACAAGACCTTGAGAACGCCCGATGGGAGGGGCGAAACGCGTTGACGCATTTCCGGTCTATACCCCGCACGTCTGACGTCACTTCCGGTGAGTGGAGCGCACGCTGAGCGGTGCGTTCCAGCGGCCATCTTTTGGGATCTGTGCATGGTTTTCTCTGTGGAGCTTCTGCTGTACCCTGGAGCTGTGATGTGAGATTCCTGAGGAGGCTGTATATCACTCATTTTTCATCTGGAAGAGGTTGTTTCAATAAATGTGCCTTTTTAAAGTGGTTGAAATGTGAGTGGCCTTAATATTTGATTTTATTAATAGTAGCAATTCGCAATATCACACTATCTGAGATTTTTTTCTCCCTGGTTGAATGGTGGAGCCTATTCTGATGGTGAGGAATCCTATAGAGTGGATACGAAAGAGGGCTTAGGATCCCTTTAAATCCCTAAAAGGCGTTTCATTCACCAAAAATCTGGTGAGTGTAATTGATGTTGGTTTGCACGGGTGGAAAGTGGAAGTTTTTCTTTGCATCTGAAGAATTTTTTGGATTTCTTATCTTCACACAAATTTTTTGTGATTCACGAACTTTTGGTGTTTATTATTATGATGGACTCTCAGTATTAATATTATTTATGATATATTTAGTATTATTATGCACTGTATAGATTGATTATATTTAGAGGTCTATGTTTGCGCTGTTTATTTATAATTGTCACAATCATGGAGTTTGCATGTTCTCCCTGTGCCTGCGTGGGTTTCCTCCGGGTACTCCGGTTTCCTCCCACACTCCAAAGACATGCTGGTAGGTTAATTGGATCCTGTCTAAATTGACCCTTGTATATGAATGTGAGTTAGGGACCTTAGATTGTACGCCCCTTGAGGGTTAGGGACTGATGTGAATGTACAATATATATGTAAAGCGCTGAGTAAACTGATGGCGCTCTATAAGTACCTGAAATAAAATAAATGTGCATGCAAAAAGTGCTGTTTTTTTTTATATTCCTTGCATGTGATTGGGTATTCTTTGCAAAGTGAAGCTTTACCTCATTTACTAAGTTCTGGAGCAACTGCACTTGCAGAATGCAACTGCGCTTTGCAAAGTGCACAGTCTATTTGCCTTTAGTCTAGCTTTAAGGATTCATGTTCTATTTTTTAAGTAAATTTTTGCTTAAAATAGAACTGTAGCCAGGTTATATACATTTCAATATTTACATATTTATTTGGACGAGCAGTACATGACTTTTAAATGCTAAGTTCACCTTTAAGGAAAATAATGTGTATTTATTATTTTTCATCTCAGGAGCCTGCAAAGCATTGTATGCACAATCATTGAATGGCAGGTTCAATGTCAGGCTCCTGCACACTCTTCCTGCAGCTTTCTGCTCGTAGCTCTGTACAGGCTTTCGGTTAAAAAGCTGGAGGAAGTATCAGTGGAATATGAGTGCCCTGATTACTGCACTCAATGCCCATTGAAAACTACAAGCTGTGTGCCGTGGTGCTAGCCAGGACTTGTAGTTTATTAATTCACAGATCCTCCACATGTTGGCACATGGAGGATTCTCTGGGGGTGGGAGGCCGGTGCTGAGAAACATGTTACACTCTAAATACATGTAGGATAGGCGGGTGATACTCCCTCCATGTGTCCTTCCTCGTTGGGGGCCAAGCATGGGTAACAAGGGAGACCTACCCCAGGGTTGGCACTTTTGGGCTATGCTAGCCACCTGTAACAGGATCACTCTACTTTACACATAAGGGGTACCTTCACTTTCGTGCCATTTCATCATTGCCCTGGGACAAAGGTGAGGCTGCCGTGGGGGAAAACTCAGCTCTTATAGTGGCATTTTGGCTTCCAGTAACAAGAATTCTTCTGAGGCTCTCTCCTCTTGTCGTTGTCCCCCCTCTGGGCTCTCAGGTTCCGAACCACTGTCCCTTTTTATAGCCATAGGAGCAGTGGATCAGACCCAAAGATCCCACCAAATGAAAAACTCAGGAACTAAGTTAACCCCAGCCCTCATGTACAGGGCAGTACCTCACTAGCTAATAGTAATCTGCTTACATGTGGGTGTAATATGTTCCTAAAGGTGAATTTAGCCCTTAAATAGGCCCTCAATGACCTCTGTAGCTTGAGATGCTGTGGAATATTTCATCCTTGCAATTCAAGTGTAGTCATTCAAGCCAGGTCTCAGCACTCTGCTGTCCCCTCTTCCTGTTCACCTGCTTTGTGCTTACAATAGAGATTAGAAGGCTGGCAGGTTTGCAAGCCACTTACCGGCAGAGAGGAGTACAGTGAGCTGAGCTCCTGAGATAAAAGTTAAAGTGCTTTCTGCTGAAGACGTTGAGGATAAATTTTTTTCCCATAGTGCCTGCAGATACAGAGTTCAATGAGAACTTCTTTGCTGCTTATTTAGAATATGTAAATATTTCAGTTTCTATAGCCTGGCCACCGTTTTGTTAAGCTTTGTTTCATTCACATCAAGTTGACTTGAGCCGAATAAACTCTGAAGGTAAAGTTTATTTAGCACTTTGCAAAAAATGGATTCAGGCACTTAGAGGAAACATAAGATGAACCATTTATGAAATGTGAGAGTAAATAGTATGATACGACAATTTTAGTTTGTGCATCTCAGTACTTTATATTTTCTCATAACAATTTCATAACTCCCTTCAGATCCAAGCTTGAAAAGATGCCTTCCATCCCAGAAGAGCCCGAAGTGCAGGACAGTGAGGTGGAGGGAGTGCTTATGCCAGATTTCCTGCGGCCACTGCAGGACCTCGATGTGGTGGAGTCTCGTGAGGTTCAGTTGGAATGTCAAGTAACTGGCTTACCCTATCCAACCATCACCTGGTACCACAATGGAAAGAAGATCCAGAGCACAGATGACCGCAGAATGACCCAATGTGAGAATTTCTCCTGTTGAAATGTTATAAAATTGTGCAGAACTCTGATATGCAGTCTGAAGCTGATAATAGATGTTGTTATTATTATTATACAGGATTTTTTAGCGCCAAGAGTTTGCTCAGTGCATTACAATATAAAGGGAGACAGTACAGTTACAATACAATAAAAACCGAGGATTAACCTCCTAAGCGGTATTCCCGAGTGTAGCTCGGGGTAAAATTTCAATACCAAGAGCGGTAACCCCGAGCTACACTCGGGCTTACCATGCGGCGTTGCTCAGGGGGTCCCTGCAGCACTTACCTTGTCCTTCGCTCCCGCGATGTGTCCCCTGCAGCGTCCCCGGCCATCTCCTCTGGCCGATGCCGGCATCCGGCTTCCGTGTTCCGGTCCCTGTGACGTCAGGACGTACGGGCGCTGGAACCGGCGGGAAATTTGAAATTTTTTAAAAATGTCATTTTTGCTGTCATTGCTGCGACAATACATTTCACATACATATTGTCCCTACTGCTTTGTCCTGCGCCCTGCCTGCATTTTGACTGTTCTTTCTGCCTGGAAACTTAGAAAAGTCCATGGCGTCCAAAAAGCGTCCCTTTACGTCAAAAGCGGTTTTAGAACAGCAATAGTAAATCAGAACCGCTTGCAGAATTGAGTGATAATGATTGGTGGGGGAAATTCGTCATCAGACACTGAAAACAATTTTGCGACTTTGCTCAGCGATGTGCGAACTTGGCGCTCTATTTCACATTTCAGTGTTTTTGGTTTGATTATATTATTGAATTAAATTTATTATTATTATATTATTATTATTTTTTATGATTATTTATTAAATTATAATTTATGATTTCGTGTTTCAAGTTTTATCATACCCGGGATGTTTACTAGACTCTTGTTCGGACAGATTTCAGTGAGTTATTCCTAAAAATTACAGCCTACAATAAAAAACGACATATTTCCATGCAAATAATGGTACCGCTTTCAGCACAAAAAATCGGAAAGAATCAGACCGCCGAGGAGGTTAAGAGGGCACTGCTCATTAGAGCTTACAATCTAATAGGGTGGGGCAAGTGGTACGAAAGGTTATAACTGTGGGGGGTGAGCTAATGGAAGCGACACATGTTTAATTGGAGGCTCAATAGGCTTCCCTGAAGAGATGAGTTTTCAGGGATCGCCTAATGGCAGCCAGAGTAGGGGATAGCCGGGCAGATTGAGATAGAGAGTTCCAGAGGATGGGAGACGTACTGACAAAGTCCTGGAGATGAGCATAGGAGGAGGAGACAAGAGAGCTTGAGAGCAGGAGATCATGAGAGGAGTGGAGAGGATGGTTTGAGTGATGTTTGGAGACAAGATTGGTGGTGTAGCTCAGGCCAGAGTTGTGAATAGCTTTGAATGTTGTTGTTAGTATTTTGCATTTAATTCTCTGGGCAATGGGAAGCCAGTGGAGGGATTGGCAGAGAGGGGTGGCAGACATTGAGCGGTTAGAAGAGTAGGTGATTCTGGCAGCAGCATACATGATAGACTGAAGAGGGGATAGCCAACGGAGAGGTAGGCCTATGAGAAGGGAGTTGCAATAGTCAATAATAACAAGGGAGTGAATGAGTAGCTTGGTGTGCAAATAAAGAGGGTGAATCTTCCTAACGGAGGCATAGACAGCAATAAAACTGACAGTTGTTTTAATCCCTCTCCACTCTAACCAAAACTAAAAAAAAAGTTTTGCCTTTAGTTGCACCTTAAAGCGGAGCTCCAGACTCCCCTCAAAAAATGAACACATTACCTGTCCAGGGGACCAATGCCATCCTCACCCGGGTTAGTTCTTCACTAGCATCTGGGTGGCAGCATAGCCAGTAGGGGAAACCGGAAGTGAAGCCTTGTGGCTTCACAGCTGGTTTCCTACTGTGCATATGCGAGTCGTGCTGCGTCTTATGATTGCTCCTGTAGTCTTCTGGGCCTTTTGAAGTGTTCCAAACGAAGGAGGCGGGGGCAGCAAACTGAACCAGGTACCCGCTCCCCCCTCCCACCCAAAAAGTGCCAAATGTGAAAGTGGAGGGTGCAAACAAGTGGAGCTTGGAGAATCTTTTTGTGACCTGGCCAATCTCAGTTTGAAGAGGGAAGAAAGGTGTTAACTGTTATTGTACTGTAAGGTTTGGGCTCTACAGTTGCCAGTTTTAGAGTGGAACCAAACCTCTCCTCTTTGTTTTAGATATCTATGTGTTTCCTGATAAATAAAAGATTGTTTGGTGGATCTTTTCGAACATTCGAACATAAAACCTGTACACTTCGTGATCACCCCATTTTCTCGTTACTTTTACCTATATTTTGATAAACCATTTTATTTCTCTTCAGATAAGGACATCCATCGTCTTGTATTCCTATCTGTTAGCCACACACATGCTGGTGTCTACAAGAGTGTCATCTCAAACAAGGTTGGCAAGGCTGCGTGTTATGCCCACTTATACGTAACAGGTAAGAAAAATAATGCTTGAGATATTATTACAAGAAACCTGCCAAATATGGAAATGCTATTTTCTTGTCTGTCATCCTGATCCAATGGCTTCAATGCTCCTTGGAACAAGTCTGCACAACTTTAGTGAACTTCCTACTATTTATTTCTTCTCTTTTTCCAGATGTGGTCCCAACTCCTCCAGATGGTCCCCCCATTATCGCATCTGTGACAGGAAAAACAGTCAAACTGCGATGGAATCCCCCCAAAAGGCTGGATCCTGCTATAGGTTTGAATCTCAAGTGTATCCCATAATTGCATGCTTCTAAAAACAAAACATGTTTATACTACTGGCTGTCACCCCATACTGATCCTCACCAGCCATGGACATATCAAGTACATTCTGGTACATCTCTGTTTTCTTTCTTGCTTGCAGACCTGGATCAGCTCACTTATTCCATCCAGCAGCAAGTAGTGGGCTCTCCACAATGGACAGTCATTGCTAATAATGTGAAAGAGACCAGCTACTCTGTCAAAGCATTGACCAAAGGGCACCAGTATCTGTTCCGTGTGGTGACGTACACTGCTACGGCACACAGCAAACCATCTCCTCCCAGCGAGAGTGTTAAGCTTCTGGACCGGGGTGAGGCTTCGTAGTGATGAAGGCGGGAGGGGTTCAATTTAAACCACAAAAAGAGTTGAAACTTAAATGGATACTTTATAGTTAGTTGTACACTAAATACAGGCGTACCTCGATTTTTAAAAATTTAATGCGTTCTGCGGGACTTTTCGTATTGCGGAAAATTCGTAAACCGAAACGCGGTTTCCCATAGGAATGCATTGAAAATCAATTAATCCATTCCAGAGATCAGAAAAAAGTAATAAAAAAGTATTTTATCCGTTCAAAACTCTTTATAAAGTACACTTTAAAGGCATAAATACTGTACAAGGACATGATTAATGAAGCAATAACATTTCAAACATCCAACTTCAACTTTTAAAACATCACACATCAACTTTTAAAATATGGCAAACTTTTCAAACATGGTACAGTACACTTCAACTCTACATAAATCACACAAAGCTCAGCTTCCTACCTTGCATTCATTCTGGGGAAACTTGATTCATATTTTGAAAAAAATCATAAAAAATTCGTAAACTGAGGCATTATTTTCAATGGATTTTCATTCATAAAATGAAAATTACTTTAACCGAGGCGTCCGTAAACCGAGGTATGCCTGTATAGTGATTAGTGTTTTGAGTTTCATGAAATCATAATTCATTCAGGCATACATCAGAAATCCTCTTTGTGGCTCGTTCATCTCTACGTGCTACAACTTGGGCTTTTTTGAGTTTGGGCAAGGAAACAGGGGCCCCATGATCACCTATTGCCCGGGGTCCCCATGAGTTGTCAGTCCGCCCCTGGATCTAGCTCACTAAACTTCCTCCTATGGGGTGGCGACACTACATTGCATGGACTCACTGGAAAGCAAACATGATGTCTTTGTAAAAAAAAAAAAAACTTGGAACTGTATGTAAAATAATAGGTTAAAGTGTTATTAATCCCTTAAAAAAAATGTTATTATTTGTTGGCTTCACCTACTTGCTTAAACATAGGCTAGCCCTTTTGTTCCCAGACCACTCCATGCTGTAGCAGATCTAGCCAGGGGCGGACTGACCATTTGGAAACTCGGGCACTGCCCGAGGGCCCGGGGTCAGTAGGGGGCCCCATGAGATGTCCCTGGTACCTTTTTATAGGCTTTTTTGAGTTTGGGCAAGGAAACAGGGGCCCCATGATCACCTATTGCCCAGGGGCCCCATGAGTTGTCAGTCCGCCCCTGGATCTAGCTCACTAAACTTCCTCCTATGGGGTGGCGACACTACATTGCATGGACTCACTGGAAAGCAAGCATAGCCGCTAGGGTTGCGCTGATACCGAGTACTTGCAGAAGTACTCATACTCGTGCAATGGCTCCTGATACCCAAAACTGATACCTTTGCGGTGCAATTTTAGCCCATACAAAAGGAATAGGCTCAAATTGCACAGCAAAGAATCGCAGGTGATTTTCCCCTCACTTCTCTTGTGTGATCCATCCCACTACAATAAGACAAGGAAGCGACATGAAGTGCAGCAATGGGCAAACAAAAAGGTAAAAAAGTTATCACAACTCACATGGTCAAAGTGCTTAATATTCTGCATGTCATATCCAAGACTGGCCGCTTGCGGTGCTCACAGGGCTGTAAGAGAGGTATAGGCAGTCCATCCCCAAGCTGACATCATGTCCGCCCTACAACCACAGGGGTCCCAGACAGTGGCGGACTGACAACTCATGGGGCCCCCGGGCAATATGGGATCATGGGGCCCCTGTGTCCTTGCCCACACTCAAAGCACACCCAAAAAAGCCTATAAAAGGTACCAGGAGCATTTCTTGGAGCCCCCTACTGACCCGAGTGCTCGAATGGCCAGTTCGCCCCTGGTCCCAAAACTCCCTACCTCTCCTCCAGCTCTGTGAGCACTGCAAGCAGCCGGGTTTGGATTTGACATGGAAAATATTTGGCACTTTTAGCATGTGAGTCGTGATAACATTTTAACCTGTTTGTTTGCACATTGCTGTATTTCATGTTCATGTTGCTTCCCTGTCTTTCTATAGTGGGATCACACAGGAGCGATGCTGGGAGATCGCACATGATTTGCAGTGCAATCTGAGCCTATTCATTTTGTATG